>NC_071276.1:12817478-13117478 GCF_023375685.1 Ictalurus furcatus | reverse complement strand
GTGAAATCTGGGAGGAATTTATCATCATCTTCTGCATGTTAACAGACTATTGACAATTTTTCTACCTCAGGTTTGCCTAGTGTATGCTCCCAAACGCAATGCATCAGTAGTCAGTACTCAGTGACAGTTGAGTAGAAGAATGAGGATATCATAATAGAAATCAGTTTGGTCTAATTTGTAGGGGTGTAAGGCAGTGAGATTATCTGTAGATGTATCAATTGCATGCTCTGTGCCAGATATCTGTATCTGAATTCCAGGATTTAAAAAAAAATATGAACCCTACCACAATGCCTGTGCAAACACTGGAAAACACTGAAAAAAAAACAAACCCCGGAAGAAAAATGGCAGCACTGTCATCATGTTCTCTGAGTTCTGGCTCTGACAGTTCTCAACTAGAGATCTGCACTTTACTTATTATTATTATTTATTATTATTATTTATTTATTAGGGGGCTAAACATAGAAGGTGCCTATTGGTATTCTACTTTTTCTTACTATTAGGGGCAAAGCACTGCAGATGCATAGGCACCTATTGTAATCATTAGTGTTCTTATTCTTATTTTGTTTCTTCTTCTACTCCTGAGTCTATGGCAGCCCATAGAACAAAGATCAGGAAGCTGGCAAAACCATAAAAGGCAAAAACGTTATGATTAATTTCATTTAACCAACTATGATAATCTCATCAAATGGTACATCAATAGAAAATGCAGTACGTAAGTGAGAAAAAACTGAACACTACTTACCATTAATGTGACTTCCAAATATGCAAATTTGTCTGTTTGTTCAGACTGGACAGAACGATACAAACATCTTTTTTTTCCTTTTAGCCATTTCACCTTTGTTAAAAAGCTGAAAACAGACTGACTATTTTCAACCAATATATGAATTAGACCGGGGAATTACTGCTCCATTCTACATTGTCCAATGTAATTTGGTTTGTGTATTCATGACAAATGGGCATCAATTATGAATTATGTAATATTTTTAAATATGTAATATGTAGAGTTTTAATTGAATTGACACACTAGCCACAGAATTCATTTCTTCTCCAGCTCCACACTGATCCACTAACCAGTGTTCACACATATATACATCTCATTTTGCCTTATAAGAAAATAATATGTATTAGGGATGTAGCCAAAAACATACACATTATTCAGAATGAACAGATAATTTGTTCTAAAATGGATACGTATACAGATACGAATTAAGCTCACTATGATTGACATACAAGACCAATTTTGCTCTCCTGGACTCCTAGTTGCAGATGGCTGTCATATCATCACTATCTCCAATAAAAGGGGGTGAACACTTTTCTGTCATGCCACTCGGAGCCCCTTTAATGTTCCTTAATTCACTGGCTATTTCCTTTCCATGTTTTCATGCCTCCACAAGCCAGTTCAGCCTACTCACATATTTCCTGTTTTTGACTGCTGTCTGTGTTCTTGTCTTTGAGTTTGGAAGTGCCTGTGATAACCGTATACAATCACTGTTGTTGATTTAAACTTTAAACATGTTGATTGTCAAAGTCCTACCTTTAAACATGCAGTGGTGTCATTAGTGCCTGAGCAGCAGGCTGCCGCTTTGCTTCTCATCTGGTCCTGAATGGTTGTTAGCACTGGCAATGAAACTGACACATGTTTCACCCCAATCTGGAACAAATAGCTGGAAACAGATAGGCAGACATACAGAATACCTTACTGTCATGTTTATACGAACTATATACTGTATTTTCTCTACATACATCATTTTTCAATATTTACTACTGCTGCAAATCATTTTTCAAGTTCATAATGAGGTCAGCTATAGCCCTTATTATGCATTCAGACCATTTTGCTAGCTTAACAGTATTATTATATCATGTCTCATTGCCAGAAAATAAGTCAAACCTAGAGGCAATTAAAGCATGAACTAATTTTTCTGCATCCTGTAATGACATTATATCCCATAGCTTGTTTTGTCATGGTAACATTATCTAATAATAGATGAGTTCATAATCACACAAAGAGTTTTTACCACTTCAGTTAACGAAACTGAAAGGTCATTGAGAGTTACAATATTTCCTCACATAGTCAATGCCACACTTTGATCAAGATGTTTTAATAGCCAAGTGCTGTAGCAAAATGGACATACATGATCAGTTCAGTTTGTAATTAGATACGGGCTCTCACAATGTCACACTGTAAAACAGGATAGTTCATTTAACTCAAAAATTTTCAGGTAATTAGTTTTCTCAAATTTTTTAAGTTGATAAATTAATTTATTTAAAAGCCAAATACATTTAAATATAACAAAAAATTAACTCAATTAACTCTATTTAAGTGTATCTGGCTTAAAGAAATTGATTTATCAACTTAAAAATTTTGAGGAAATTAGTTTCCTCAATTTTTTTGAGTTAAATGAACTTATCCCGTTTTACAGTTCAGTGATGCAACTGTGCCATCACATCTTCATCAAAAAAAAAGAACTTTGGCAGCAAAGTTCGAAAAGGATTGAAGGAATTTATGAATAAATGAGAAATTTAACAAATAGAACAGAATGCATTGAATTATTCAGTGATCATTTCAGCGCCAGCGTAAGAGCTGAAAGTGATCAGTCGAGTGAAAAAATGGTGATGAGCTTTGTATTTCAATTCCATTAATATGTATATTGAATGAGTTTGTGAATGTGTGTGTGCGCCTGGTTTCCTGAGATGGAATGTGTTCCCTAGATCACTCCATTGTTCTCTAGTTTGTGAGATCACAAAAATACTTACAATCCTAACAACAATAGGTTTAAAAAAAGACAAGTTACGATTACAATTACAGTACTTTTGAACACTTCCAGCATATAATGTTCTAACTTGTCTTGAAAAAATACAGGAATCTAGATCAAATTATGGGCTCAGGCTGCTTCTCCTTTTCCACTATAGAAGGTACAGTAAGCCATGTAGAGAGGAGCATTTAATTACAGCCTGGGATAAATGAATCATGGCCTCACTAGGAAGCTGACAGCCTCTCAGCATGGACTCTTCCTTTCTTGTCCACCCATGCACATGAGTCCTTTTATCAGCTGTATGCTGCACGTCATAGCCTAATTTGCATATCTGTTTGCCAGGCTAGGGTGCAAAACTGAGCAGAGAAGTTCAAATACAGAAATAGAGATTCAGAAAACATTGAACTGGGCTCAGTAAATACAACCTCTGCCGATAAATAATTTGAAAGTCACACCAAAATTCTTCACTTTGCACTGATGAAAGATTTTGGGTTAAAGGCAGGTGTTTATTTATTTATTTTTTCATTATAAAACAAATCTAAATGATAAATAAATCTATTGTTGCCATCAATTCTGATGCCAAGTTGACATAACGCTTAAGTCAAATGACAGATTTTTGTTGACATACTGATGTGTCATTTAACTTCCTCTCACTGCAGCTCCAGCCGATTTCCCTCTCTGCAATCTCTTGAATACTAGCAGTTCCTCATTCTCATTCAGTACCTCTTTCTATATAAACACATAGAAGTCTCAGGACTTTTGCAAAGTCTTCCCAACCAAGCTGTCTGTGAAAGTTAAGCATTGCTATCCATGACTGACTTATTGATCAGTCTGACTCATGCCTTGCTTAAAGATTATAACTCTGTACTGCTATTCTACCTATGTTTGCTGTGACTCTTTGTGTACCAACCACTGCCTGCCATGTTTACCCTGGGTTTTTGGAAAATTATAATAAAGCTCACACACATGGATCTCTGCATCTCAGTGTACAGCTGGTACTTCAGAATAACATCATGGTGGGCACGTGTTTTGAATTTGCTATTTACTATTACAAAAAAACCTTATCAGAAAACAATCAATAGTGTGTATAATTAAAAATAGAAAGAATTAATCATGTTTTTTTAAGAGCCAAAAGGCAGGTAATTGTAAACATAGTAAAAGTGGTGATGATTAATAAATTAATTCATAACAATTGATGTGATCAATTATACAATGGAAATGTTAGAGCTAATCATAAATAAGAAACAAAAATAAAATAAAAAATGCTGAAGAGGTATCAACAGATAGAAATGTGTCTGTTGGAGTGATAGATATTGGTAACTCAGTGGTAAAGAAGTTGGACTATGACCTTTAAGCAAACCCTCAACTGCTCAGTTGTGTAAAATTAGATAAATGAGATAAACATCACTCTGGATAAGGGCATCTGCCAAATTCCATGAATGCAAAATCTAAATGTTGTGTAGCCCTTTGAGCATTTTTATGACATTTGATATGACAAATACTACCCAGAATTAACCCAGAATCATTAGCAGATCAGCATTGCAAGCTGGACTAATCCTAATTGTATGTTTACAGTATGTCTTTCGTAGTCGACTATGCTTAAATGGTACTCTCTATTCTTCCTAAAAAAAAACTAAAGCCGATTTAGAAAGAAAGTATCTGCCATATAAGTAAATATTAGGAGTGTAATTCAATGCTTTGTAAGGCAAACTGTATCTGTTAACTTCCTTTCTTCTCTCTCTCTCTCTTTAATGAACTAGGAGGCAATGTGGGAAAACATAGAGGAAGAAATTACAGCATTGTCGGCATGCTCTGTGAATTCTGGCTCTTCTTACAGGTCCTTAAGCTCAGTAACATCACTCAAGTTCATAGCTAGTGTCATGCATGTAACTGTTTGATTATCCCCATTGCATGGTGACCTACACATTTTACATAAAGTACGCGTGCAAATGTATGCAAACAACACAAGACAGTACAGTAACTTAAATATATTCCAAAATATAAACAAAATAATAATTCCAACCCCATGGCCCTGACCAGAGAGTTACTAAGGATTTATGAATAAATGCATCACACAGTGCTGCACTGTGGTCGCTGTTTGTCCCAAAGCTTCATATATGACTGAAAGTAAAACCTCACATTTGTGCAATTTTTGTTGTTTCCAGTCTCAGTACACACCTCTAGCGCAACCAGATGGATATTCATTCTGAATAAAATATTCATATTTGGTTACATTCCTAATATATCTATATGAAGAGAATATTTTATATGCACCTGTCTGTGCTATTTGGTTGAGCTTCCTCGCAGAGCTGTGCCGAGGGGACATGAAGATCTGAAGATGTGACAGGATGTCTTTTTACACTGTCCATGCAGGTGATAGCATCTAGAGGGGCTTTGCTGCAGCATCTTTGCAGTTCCTTAGATATGTTGCCAAAGTCCTTGCAGAGGACCTTTTGAAAGCTGATAAACTACCACAGATTATGACAGAATATCAGTCTGGCCATACTGTTCCAGGTCATGTGACATACAGTTGTGATCATAAATTTATATACCCCTTGCAGAATCTGCAAAATGTTAATAATATTAAAAAATAATAAGATAATAATAAAATCATCATAAAACTGCATTTTGTTTTTTATTTAATGCTGTCCTGAATAAGCTATTTCACATAATAGATGTTTACGTATGTGTCCAAAAGACACAATAATAACACATAGTTACACAAATGAACCAGTTCAAAAGTTTACACACCCTTGATTCTTAATACTGTGTGTCGTTACCTGGATGATCAGTGACTGTGTTTATGTTTTGTGAGAGTTGTTCATGAGTCCCTTGTTTGTCCTGAACAGTTAAACTGCCTACTGTTATTCAGAAAAATCCTCCAGGTCCTGTAAATTCTTTGCTTTTCCAGCATTTTCTGCATACTGTATTTGACCCATTTCTAGTGGCTATATGATGTTCAGATCCATCTATTCACACTGAGGACAACCGAGGGACTCGTACACGACTATTACAAAAGGTGCAAACATTCACTGATGCTCAAGAAGGCAACACGATACATTACGAGCCAGGGGGATGTAAACTTTTGAACAGGATGATCTTTGTAAATTGTTATTATTTTGTCTTCTGGGAAATATGTATAAATCTTATGTAGCTTCTGAAGGACAGTACTAAATGAAAAAAAAAAACAAAAAACTTTTTTTTTTTAAAAAATAAGAAGAAATTACACCAATCACCCTGTTCAAAGTTTAAAATCTCTAAGACTAAAATTGCACTGAATCCCTAACAGGAAGATTGGACATGATTAACATTTCTGTTTCAAAGTACAATATGCTGCAGCTTTCAAAATACAAATCCTTAAAGGAATTTGTATATAAGCCACATTATGGAAATAACATTACGTGTTACAATTGGCTAAGAATTAAGATGAAGATCATACTCTGAAAGACCCAGCAAGATCTTTAGGAAATATGACAGAATTACTCAAAATCACTGCTGCTTTACAGGCAAAAGGGAGAATAACAGGGTTAATGTAGCTGGGAGTGTGATTGTACAGCCTCTCACCTTACCTCGTCAATGACACATTGAGGCTGTGGTTGTAAACAGCATTTTGCAAGCCCAGACTGAAACTGCTTCGAAATAGGCAATGCTTCTTTGAATTGTACTCTTAGGAGGCTTCCAAAATATGCAGTCAGTCTAAAATGATAGGACAAGTGACATTTATTTTCCTCATGGTTCCAAGCCAATAGCTAATTCTACCCATTGGTGAAGTCTATCCCTTCATCTATGAGGGTGACAGCTAACAAGCACTTCCCCCAAGACATGTGAAACCAGCCACTGCATCAGAACAAATGATTCAGGGACTGATGCTCTTGCAACGTCATAGAACAGCTGAATGCTGCCTACTTCTGTATGCATGAGCTCAGAGACACTCCCAAATTGGCTAGCAGCACTTTGATTGAAAAGAAAGTCATCCTTGACACCCATAGAATGGGCAAGATGTACTTTTATTTACTTCCCATGACAGATGGTATTGCTGGCATTCAGCTTTTTCATATACTGGCTAAATGGTGAATACATAGACAAGTGATATTTATGACATTTAAGTTATTATTCATTACCATGTTTGGACACACTTGATATAATTTTATTGTCTTAAATACATTTTGATAAAGGCTTATAGCTTATATCAGTAGTGTACTTTACTGCACTTTATTGCATTATGTATACATTTATTCCTGAGTCGAAATGTATTTTTACTTAAACATTAAATGGTATTCCTCAAAAAGGAGGTGTTTCTATAACAATTGTTATTTGAACGTTATATAAAACTCCTAATAAACTAATTAAAAACAAATTTAATTATTAATATTGCAAAATTGTCTGTAAGGAAACATCCATTTAGCATATTTGGAAGGAGTCTCCAGTGTCAGTGCTTTCTAACAGTTAGAGGTAAAGATGTAACTTTATGTTTTATGACATAGGAAAGAACAGGGAGCTTTACAGGTTCTCTGTAGCTGTTTAAAAATATATATTTTCAAGAAATATTAAAAAATGCTAGGAATGCTGATGGAATGAATGTTCATAGATGTTATAATGTAAGTAATAATAGGACCTAACTTGTTTTACTGACATTCCATAACAATAAACATAACTAGAAAAGGACTTAAAAAAATTATGTCATTTTTCAATAAATAAAACATGGTTAGTTTTGGCAAATTGCTATGATCTAAGAGAAATAAAACAGGTAGGGAAGGGATGTTATTGGAAAATAAATCAGTCTGGGTGTGACTTGGTACCGGGATGCATCAGAACACCCTGTGGTGGATTATTTTCCTGTAATAGCCATGTTGTATTCCTTACCTGTTCATGCCTTCATTGTTATTCTTAAATAGTAGAACATTTCTCAGAAGCAGTAATAATAAAACAGATGTGTCCAAACTTTTTTATTTATTTATCAGGAATTAATACACACATTGCTCAAATGGAGGCAAACAGCAAATTCAGTGGCAAATTCTGTGATGAATTACTCTTTAGGAGAACATAAACTCAATTAATTAGCTTTAAGATTATTATTAAACAATTATATTTGAAAAATGTTGTTTGTTCATATAAAATATTACAGCATTTTTTTTAGATGAATTAACAGAAATAATTAACCATTATTAAATGAATTAGACCAACAGAACTACAAATGCACCAGTGGCTCAATAACTTTTCTGAAAGTTTTCTGAAATAACTGAAAGTTGCATTTACCCAGTTTTGTGAGATTTCAGATTCACTTCATTGTTACGCATGTTGGAGAGAAACTTCAGGAAAATGGCTGAGCTCCTCTCTTGAAACCTCTGCAAAGAGAGAAACATTTTTTCCAAGTTATTTTTGTTGTTCATTTATCATCACCAGCATTTCCATTTTAGAACACAACTCTGATCATCATTAGCAACATCACTATATCATGTCTGCACAGGAATCGGCATCAAACTCTGTATCCCAGAATAAACCACGAACTACAAACATGGACTCATTGAAACTCACAAAGCACACTCAATGTCACGTTCTTTTTCACCAGATTACCGATTACACACACCTGGACGCTATCACTACTCACCTCCATATAAGTACTACCTCTATATAAGTACACTCCAAACTTATACTGCGAAGTATCTGTTCAACTCTGTTTCACAACTGCCATACCACTGTTTGATTGATTGCTGTGTTGATTCTGGATTGTTTACCTTGATTGTGATTGCTGCCTTGATCTCTTATATCCTGATTGTTCATAGCCTGACCATGTGCCTGTCTCTCAACATTGAATACACCTAGTGTTTTGGACTTGATTTTTCTAGATTTTTAATAAAAAATTCAGTCGAAAGCAACTATCGCCATCTCTGCTGCATGACACACTGCTATCACCATGTTCTGTTTTAAGCAGGGTTCATTATTTCTATTTTGAACTACAGATGAATGAATCACTGTGTACGCTCTGTGTATAATACCATGTCTGTAGTTGCATATTGCTTGCTGTGTCTTGCATTAACATGCTGTATGATAACTTGGAGTATGCAAGTAGATTTAGTTATTTAGTTATAAAAACTTTTTCTTTTTTCACAATAACTTTTAGCCTAATTGTGTGGCACCCTGGGAAGACCTGTCATATGAATTCAGGCAAACACCCAAAAATGACCGAAAAAAAAAGGTAAAATTTGGGTTTTCTGCCTTTAACATACTTTGACAACTCTACTTTAAGAAAACATAAAAAAGGCACCTGAATTGCTTGAATTTGACCATGTTCCAGGCTGCCACACAAATATTACACACTTTTACACTGATACGTTCTGTAAGATGCTCTGGATAAAAGGCATTTACCACATGCAAGTATAAATGAAAGATGAAATATAATGCACAATTGAATGTGACTGGAGCTGTAAAAGGATTAGGATAATTGTTAGAGGACATAGCGATGAGAGACCACACTGATATTTTAAAAGTGGAATGTGAAAGAAATAAATACAGTCTCTATTATCTCTATCTAGAAGGCAGAACAAGTGGCGAATGCAATCAACCTTTTTGTTTCATAATACAGTAGGAAATGAAACCAATCAAGGGTAGCAAAAATTCTTTTGTTGCTGCTGGCTACTGTTCTGTCATAAGGTTTTCAAATTTTACAACACTTGTATGAGACATGATAAAAATGTCACAACATAGAGTTGCTAGTATAAAGATAAGCAAGGCCACCTGGGAAAAAGCCTGATATTAATACAACCCCAATTCTGAAAAAGTTGGAACAGTATGACAGTCCCTAGATTCTTGTTTTAGATGACCTGTTACCCATGCAATTACTCAAACATTCTCAGCACAATTACTCACAGATTTCATCAAAGTGAGAAATGTTTACAAATTAATCAGCTGGACGTCCCACCTGAGCAGTTTCATGGCCTTTAGCACTTCATTAGTGCCTGTCAATTAGTAAATGTGAAATTCACATGCAGGTTCATTCAAAAATGTATGCCTACAGTCCTCTCTGAAACTACTGGAACAACAAGGCCAGTTAATTTGCTTATGCTATACACGAAAGACATTTAGTATAGGAACAGAAGTAAATTAAAGTAAATAACACAATATTTCGTTGCATATCCTTTGCCTGCAATAACTGCATCAAGCCTGAGACTCACTGATATCACCAAATTGTTAGTTTCTTCTTTTGTGATGCTTTTCCAGGCTTTTACAGTAGCCTCTTTCAGTTGTTTATTTCGCGGGTTTCTCCCTTCAGTCTCTGCTTCAGGAGGCGAAATGCTGCTCAATTGGCCTATGGTCTGGTGATTGACTTTGTCTATCTAAAACCTTAAGTCCTTTGTTGAGTTGGCAGTGTGTTTTGGATCATTGTCTTGCTGCATCATAAAGTTCCTCCTGATTAATTTGGATGCATTTCTTTTTTTTAACCTCCAGACAAAATATTCCTGTAAACTTCGGAGTTCATTCTTCTGCTACCACCTTGAGTTACATCATCAATAAAGATTAGTGATCCTGTTTCAGAAGCAGCCATGTAAGCACAAGTCACAACACTACCTCCACCGTGTTTCACAGACAAACTTGTATGTTTTGGATCATGAGCAGATAATTTCAGTTTTCAGTTTTCATGTGCTTTATTGGCATGACAAACAATTGTACATTTGTATTGCCAAAAGCGAGTACAAGGGAACCTTTCTTTTTCCACACTTTGGCCTTTCCATTACTTTGCTAGAGAAAGTTATCTTAGTTATCTTAAAGCTAAGATCTTTTTGTGGCTCATCTCTGTATTTCTTTGCAAATTCCAATCTGGCTTTCAAACTCTTACTGCTGATTTGCATCTTGTGGTTTGCATCTTGTGGTATGGCCTCTATATTTCTGCTCTCAAATTTTTCTTCGAACAGTGGATTGTGATGCCATCACCACTGTCCTTTGGAGTGATGCCACAGACTGTTGTTTTTGGGTTTTTCTTAAAGCTCACAATGTTTCTGTCACCAGCTGTTGTTACTTTCCTTGGTTGAGCCATTCAGAGTTTGTTGCTCAGTACTCCAGTGGTTTCTTTCTTTTTCAGGACATTCCAAATTGTTGTATTGGCTATACCGAATGTTTGTGCAATGCCTCTCTTTTCTCAGCTTCAAAATGGCTTGCCTTTCTCCCCTAGACAGCTCACCGATCTTCATATGAGCTTATCCTTAAGAACAAATCTTCTTTAATAACAGATAGTCTTCACAGATGAAACTGAAGGCTTCACCAAGACTAGATGTTCAGAGCTATTTATTGCTTAAACACTTGTTAGTCATAATATTTTTGCTCACTTACCAGTTGGGTGGTCTGATACAAAATGTGCTACGTTCTATGTCATTTAACACATCTACATATAAATACCAGGAAATAAAAGCTAAAATTCTAAACTCTCTTCTTATATTCATCTTTTGATCTCAAACCCAAATGTTTTCAGTCTACAGCAAAAACAATTGAATTGGCATTGTTCTTCCAAACATTTCAGAGGGGACTGTACTGCTCTGTCAGTGTGTTTCATGGAAAATTTGCATCATCATACCATTGTTTCAGACACCCGATAAGGACCTGGAAGTGTTTCATTTGACCTATAACTGCTGTACAGTTGTGCAGTTGTACATTAATACAGTACTCAAAGACAAACAAACAAAAATAACAATCATAAAACCACCATAACAATAATAAAAAATATTATTAGAATATATCAAACTAATTAAGATATAATAATGTGAATTATAATGACTAAAATAGTGACATAAAAAAGGATGACTGCCGATTAGGACCATTTCCTTTTGCACATTTCCTAGAAATTAATCAGAAAAGAAAGAATAAAATAGCTTATTTGTTCCATACCTCTTTGAAAAAGCAGAGTCTTGATACAGTGGGCTTACAGCAATTCTCTGCCATCCTTATGTGATTCTGGGTCACATTGGGAACAAAGCCTGCTGGGATACTCCTACCTACATACATATATACATACACCTACCTACATATATACTCCTACCTACATACATATATACATACACCTACCTACATATATACTCCTACCTACATACATATATACATACGTATACATACCTACCAAGCAAAGAGAGAAAGTGAATATTTACTGAAAAACTACAGCAAATGTGTACTGTACCAGCTTTAAACCAAGAAAAAAAACCAGACAGATCACAAGCCCCAGGATTTAATAGATTTGCTTTTGCATCTGATTAACTTTTTGCTACACTCTAAAAACCCATACAGTAACCTTTAGCCAGTACTTAAATAAATGTATTGCTGTGAGATTAAAATAATAATAATAATCATCATCATCATCATCATCATCAAGTGACACACAATGACACACAAACGATATTGTTTTAACACAGTATCATAGTAGCCCAAGCTTAAAATCTTTGATTAAATAATCCATCCATCCATCTTCTATACCGCTTACTCCTTTTCAGGGTCACGGGGAACCTGGAGCCTATCCCAGGGAGCATCGGGCACAAGGCGGGGTACACCCTGGACAGGGTGCCAATCCATCGCAGGGCACACACACAATCACATACACATTCACACACTACGGACACTTTGTACATGCCAATCAGCCTACCATGCATGTCTTTGGACTGGGGGAGGAAACCGGAGTACCCGGAGGAAACCCCCGCAGCACGGGGAGAATATGCAAACTCCGCACACACTGGGCCACGGTGGGAATCGAACCCCAGACCCTGGAGGCGTGAGGCGAACGTGCTAACCGTGCACCCTTGATTAAATAATAAAGCACAAAATTTAATTTGTGGTAACTTAATTACATTTGATTGACAACCGAATTCCCCCACCCACTTCACATGCCTGGGTGTCATGGAATTAGTGAATTAGAGGTGGAATGTAAATGCAGAATCTCAGTGAAACATTTAATGTTGGTTTGTGGCTTGTTGTGCTGGTGCAGACATGCTAATCAGCTATCTTTTCATAAGTCTGGCACAGACCAGCAGCTGGTCAATATCTACTGCTGAGTGAAAATAGGTAATTATATGCTTTTAAAAAAACATTGAATTCTGCTAATCCTACCCTGCAATGTTGCTGTAGCAAAAGAAGAGCAAGACAATTACTAACTTAATTAATATTAACGTTGTTCGGAGCATATCGGAGGGGATGAAACATCCATTAATATAATGTTATATCTAATATCACAATAGATTTACATTGGGTGCTATATTATAAAAATAAACATTACACTTTTGTAATGATTTGATTGGGGCATAGGCTATGTCTTTCAGTTAAGTGGCATAGCAGGGTACAATGCATCATGTAGCTTCATGCCATTTTGCATTCTGCATTCATGTAGCCTTAATATGATCATTATAATCATACATACAGTATTTACAGTTAACGTTGCTCTAAAAGAAACATGCTTTGACAAATCATACTACTCCTGTTTCACCGTGACCTTAAAACTTGATAGCCTATTTTGTATTCCCAGTTCATGGTAGGCTTGTATAAAATGTATCACACAGACCTTAGTGTGCTGCATGTAAGACTTGTGTTAGAATTTACATCTTATATATGTACATTCTATCATCAAAGGGTTATACAAATATATTCAGAAGCTCAGGCTCTTTTTGTTTATTTGTTTTCAAATTGGCAACTCTACCAGCAGTTGGCATAACTCAAAAAGCTTAATGCAAAATGCTGCTTTAATTTTTGTTGTTGACTCAATGCTTTGTTTGTAAGAGTATATGTAAACAATGAACATCTGATTAATGTGTGTTTAAGCCATTTAGTACAGGATGTACAAACCAGTATTAGTTCCAGTTAGCAGATAGAAAAGAGAAGCTTTGCTGTCTGTGCTACCGCTGCCTGGTCTCAAGAACAATTCTAGTTTGATTCCATTTCAAGCTGATGGAAGTTCAATTTGTGAATTTCACACTCTGTGGTATAAAAACCACTATTGTGAGCTATTCACGAAAGAGCATTTCATTACATGTAAAGTAGACCTGTAGCTAATCCTCAGAACACAGGCTGCAAGCCAGGCAGGAACACACACACATGAACACACACACACACACACACACACACACACACACACACACACACACACATATACACACACACATATACACAAACACGCTGCATGCTGCCCTGCTCCCACTTCATTAGCAACTCCCGTAACACTGCTGATTTATGCAATTAATTCATATGACAGCAGTGCAAAGCATAAAATGATGCTGATACAATACAAGAACTTCAGCTAATTTTCACATTATACACCAGAATTGGGGAAAATGTGACTGCAGTGACTTGGTCTGTGGCTGTTAGTGTCAGACAGTCTGATTTGAGTATTTCAGAATGTACTGATCTCCTGAGATTTTCACCCACAATGGTCTCCATTGCTGACACAGAAATGTATGAAAAAGGGGAAAAAATCCAGTTCTACAGTTGGAAATGCCTTGCTTCTTTGACCTCTGAGTGTGAGTTGACAGGAAGGCTATGGTAACTCTTTGAGCAGAAAAGCATCTCAGAAAGCACAACATGGGCTACAACAGCGCAAAACCACATTGCATTCCACCATGCCAGTCAAAACCAGAAACACAGGCTCACCAAAACCGGACAACTGAAGACCGGAAAAACTGAAGAATCTGAAGAACAGAAACTGAAGAATCAGAAGAACAGAACTGAAGAATTCTGCTGCAACATGCAGATGGTAGGGTCAGAGTTTGTCATCAACAACATGAATTCATGGACCCAACCTGCCTTGGTTCAACAGTTGCTGCTGGTGGTGGTGTAATGGTCTGGGGAATGTTTTCTTAGCACACATTGGCCGCATTAATTCTAATCTAATATCGTTTGAATGCCACAGCCTGAGTATTGTTCCTGACCACATGCATCCCTTTTTGTTAATAAAATGGCTACTTCCATCACGTAATGCACCATACCGCAAATCACAAGTCATCACAGACGGTTCCATGAACATTACAATGTGTTCAGTGTACTTCAATGTCCTCCCCAGTCTCCAGATCATAATCCAGTAGAGTACCTTTGGAATGTGGCAGAACGGGAGACTCATGTTTCCAACATAATGCCACAATGTTTGAAAACACACTGTGGAGTCCATGACATGAATTGTGGCTCTTCTGAGAGGTTGCTCCTACCCAATATTACTAATGGCAGCTGTAATATTTCTGCATAAAAATCACAATTCAGTCAGTTTAATAGATACACTATGTGGCCAAAAGTGTGTGGACACCAGACCAACACGGGCTTGTTGAACATTCCATGCCAAAGTTGGTACCCTCTTTGCTGTTATAACGACCTCCACTCTTTTGGGAAGGCCTTCCACTAGATTTTGGAGCGTGGCTGTGGGGATTTGTGCTCATTTAGCCATGGAATCATTAGGGAGGTCAGACAGTGATGTTAGGTCGGGCGGCCTGGAGTGCAGTTGGTGTTCCAGTTCATCCCAAAGGTGTTCAGTGGGGTTGAGGTCAGGGCTCTGTGCAGGCTACTTGAGTTCTTCCACGCCAACCTTGGCAAACCGTGTCTTCATGGGAAGCTTGCTTTGTGCACAGGAGTATTGTCTTGCTGGAATAGGTTTGGGCCTCTTAGTTCAAGTGAAGGGAAATCTTAAAACTTCAGCATTGAAACACATACTGGACAATTATGTGCATTCAACTTTGGCAGTAGTTGGGTTATGATGGTCAGGTGTCCACATACTTTTGGCCAGATAATATAAATGCACTACCTTAAGTTTTTGTATTCATGTATCTATTCATGAAATCAGCCTCATGTTCTCCCAGGACTGTGGTGACCAGTGTGGCAACATTTGCACTGGAATTCTTGTGAAAGGAACTCTTGCTTCATTATTGATACATAGTTAGCATGGCAAGCTGAGTTTCTCAGCATCGTTACCAGGTGTACATATATAAGTAAGTAAGTAAGTAAGAAGTAAAAGTAAGTAGGTCTATTTGTGAACCACAAAAAGCAATAAAACACTCTCTGAAGGATGCAGTAACTTGTTATTTTCCGTGCACCTTCCAATGTAGCATGCAATTCACTGAAAAGGTGAACTGCTACTCTGAATAACACATCTGATTGTGATCTTACATGTAATAAGAGAGTCCCAGATGCAATTTTGACCTGTAACTGCTTTTTGAATAGCTAGCACTGTGGGGGGGTGGGGGGTAGGGGGGGGATTGATAAATGGTTTTGTATATAATGCAGGGATATAATTTTTTTAAATAAAAAAATCAAAATTAAATAGCAGAATAGCAAGAAATTGTTTTTTAAAAAACTTGACACTTTTTTCCCACAATTATTTTGAGAAGATTTATAGGTTCTTCTATCCTCAAATAATAATGTTTGCTCCCGAGGAAAATAAAACTAAAAATATAGACTGGATGGATGTTCTTCATGAGTGCTTTGACTATTGAAAAATTATTTACGCAGTGACTTCAATGTGTGTCTCCTTTGAGACACCTTCAATAAGACTGGAAGGTTGATATTTGCTTAAGGTGTAAAACTGATCTCCAAAGCAATGCAGGAAGCGGGTCGGAAAACGGACATAGAAAGCAGCGCATCTGTGATGCGACACTGAACATTTTATTCAATGTGAATAATTAATGAAATAAGCATCAGAATAAGCAATCTTTTAGATTCAAATGACTGATACGTTTAACCTCTAATATACAACAGAATACAATTTGAAAGTCATGCAATCTCCAAAGTCTATGGGACTGTATATAAATGTGCTTCTGTTTCTATTTAGAAATACACTTCTATTGAAGTCTACTACTGTAACTAGTAACAGACTTAACTTTTCAGAATCCAAATGCCAGTATTAAAATTCAGCTTTGTGTAGATGGTGAAAATAATTGACGTGTATTGCATGTAGCACTGCATGATGAAACAGATGGCACGACAAAAACATGACATATGAATGCAGGGGGGAGAAAATCCCAGTGGATTTTAAACTGCAAAACAAACAAAAAAAAAAACATGTAAAATGTCTGTTGGGTTGAGATAGTACAAGCACACAGAGGAGGAAGAAGGAGCTGAAATGAGAGACAGCACAAATGAAGAGAGAGAGACAGAGAGAGAGAGAGAGAGAGAGAGAGAGAGAGAGAGTGGCCAGTCAAAAAAAAGTGGGAGAAGTAGTCAAGAAACTGTATGTGCTCCAGAATAAGAAGGGAACCCACTACAAACCGAGTGTGATACAGCAAACAATGCCTCACGCTTGAACTGCAGTGATATAATATATATTGCATATATTGGTGTAAAGCTTAATGTCTGTTGTGATCCTAATATAATTAATTCAGAAATTTGTTAAGTGCTTTAGCACTACATATTTCTAAACGTAAATTTAAAAGTATTTAACGTTCACTTTCCACTATGCTCTACCAACTTCTTAACAGGAAATCTGAGGTGTGCACATAAATCACACCATGCAGGTAAGCTGTATTTTGTTTCATTAGGTAAGGATTGGGTGTCATAAATACACCGTATTTTTGGTTTCAAAAAATTAAGAAGGATGCTGTGATACAATGACATACCATTCAGGGTGTATTCCCACCTCACCCTCGTTGGTCCTAGGAGAGGCTCCAGATCCACTGAGTGAAGTTTGTGACTATTCTAAATGCTGTAAATAATATTTGCCAGTACAACTCAAGTCTGGTCTTGGAGTCAAGTCCCGTCTCAAGTTTTCTGTATTGACATGGACTTGTCTTGGAGTTATTGATATTTGCCCTTGGATTTGTCTTGGTCTTGGACACTGGTCTCACTAAATATTGTCTTGGTTTCAAACAAAAAAAAATCTGTTTGTCTTGTCTTTTCTTTTTACATAAACAAAGCTCAACAAGGAGTTATTCTCTCTTCTAGAGAACATCATTGGTGCAATGCATGAATTGAGCCTTTTGAAATAAAGACTTGGCCTTGAAAAACATCTTTGAAAAGGATGGGCTTTCCCAAATAATGCATACATATTCATATGCATACATATATTCCCTAGTGTGTTCATAGGGTATGGGATGTACAACATCTCAAAACACATTTCCAGCCTAAAGAGGGCTTTCTTTCATCTCCACTAAGGACACTTACCATAAACATTGCATCAGCAAAACAACCAGCACTGGGGATGTCACATCCAACCCCTACAACTCTCTATCCCCCTGTCTGTCAGAAGGTACTGGCACATCTGGGCCAACATGGCCAGACTTTCTTTCATGAAGCAGTTTGCACAACATCCCATATAAAATAGCCCCACTTGACCTGTCAACTCTCCTGGGATAGCTTCCAATTCTGCAGCTCACCCTACTTAAGGTCAAAAGTTTACATACACATAGCTAAAGATATTTAAACTCAATTTTATCCACACATTGCATGTTACCATACATTTCCTGTGTTAGGTCAATTAGAGTATCTACTTTAAAGAAAGTTTTATTTTAGATTTTATTTATTATATCATATTTTCAGTGAGTCAAAGTTTTACATACACTTTGCTAGTATTTTTGTGGCAATTGCCTTGTAACTTCTTAACCTGAATCAAATGCATGTGGCAGCCTGGCAAAAGTTTCTTTTCTTGCACAAATACTTTGCTGGAATTTTTGCTGACTCCTACTGACAGAAATGGTGTTAATTTCAGTTCATGGGCATCCTTGCTTGGACACGCTTTTTTTGTTCCACAATTTTTTTAATGATGAACATTCCAACACTTTCACTTTGTTGTGTTTAAGTTATTGTGTTCCTTTGGAGGTATGTTTAGGATCATTATTCTGCTGGAAAGACCCAGTTGCGAACTAAATGTTAACTTTCTGGCTGATGTCTTAAGATGGTTCTAGAAATCTAGCTTCAGTATTTCTAGATAATCCTCCTTCCTCATAATGTCATCTATGTTTTGAAGTTCACCAGTCCATTTTCCAGCAAAACACCCCACAACATGATGCTGCCACCCCATGCTTCACAGGTCGCATGGTGTTCTTTGAATTAAATCCTCACAATTTTTGCTCCATACATAGTGTATGACCATTATGGGCCAACAGTTATTTTTTTGTCCTCAAAAAGGCTAGGGCTTCATCCTGATGATCGCCTGCAAACTTCAATTTGTTTTATAAATACCATTTTTTAATACTGTTTTTAAAAACAACAACAACAAAAAAAAATACTATAAATAGCAGTAAACAGTAATAAATGAAACAAAGGCAATATTTGGTGTGATGACCCTTTGCTTAAAAAAAAGGTAGTCTCAGGTAGAATTAGTGCAGTTTTATAAGGAAATTAGCTGGTAAGTTTTATTGAGCATCTTGCAGAATCAGCCACGGTTCTTGTTTTGTTGCTTCTTATTTTTGAAGCAAAATCCAACAGCCTTCATTGTGTTTTTTGTCTGAAAAGTGTCTCTTACCATTTAATATGCTGCTTTCTTTACTTACTTTACTGTAACATTTAATTTTGTGCTGGAAAACTGATGTTTGGAAATCTAAAATGTTTCTGTACTGACTCAATAATGTAGAAGTCATAAATTAAAAATCTATTACAAAGTTTGTACTAAATAAAATAGAGTGCCTAAGACTTTTGCACAGTACTGTATATAGAGTATAGAGAATTTATATATTTCTGTAAAGCTGCTTTGGGACAATGTCCATTGTTAAAAGTGCTATACAGATTAAACTGAACTGAAATTAACTGAATCTTCATTATTTTATTTACATCAACACTATGGCTTATTTTGCAGTTTCTCAAACCAGCATATCACAATGTTCATTCTGGGTTTTGCGAGTGGCGCTGAGCAGACTGAGCAAGTGGAGTGGAATCTTAAGAAAGACATTCTCTGCTTCAGTGGAATTATCAGTGCTCTGCCTCCCACTAACTCCGCTCACATGCTCTGGTCAGCACACAATTGGACCCAGGTGGTTTTAAAATTGAAAGATTTACCCTGTTGAATATATTTAATGTGAGCTCTCAAAAAAAAAAAAAAAATTAAGTGGCAGGTCAATTGACAGAAATGGAAGCTGTGCCAGGTGGCTAGATAGAGTGGCAGGTCATTTGGCAGGATTATAAGATGTGCTAGTGGCTGGGTGACATGGATTAGAAGCTGTGCTGGGTGACTGGGTAAGGTGGAAAATCACTTGTCAGTATTAGAATCTGTGCTGGGTGAGGTGGAAGATCAATTGGCAGGACTAAAAGCGGTGCTGTGTGGCTGAGTGATATGGCAGGTCAACTGGCATGACTTGTGCCAGGTGTCTAGATGGAATGGAAGCTGTGCCGGGAGGCTGAGTTGAGTGACAAGTTGATTGGCCAGACTGGAAAGCTGTGCTGGGTGGCAGAATGGGCTGGCAAGTCAACTGACATTAAATGACGATGTAAATATATATATCAAGGCCCTGATAAATAAAAACAGAATTGAAGGTGGGTGTATTTTCTTTTTTTCGTGACTGTGTGGTGGTTGTAGCATAATTTTGAAGGTTATACTTGGCCTCTTGGTTGCAGTAATGCCCTAAAATCCATTCCAATCCCAGGTAGTAGCACTATAAACCGCGGAAAACGGGGTGGATATTTATGCAAGCTACTGGAATTTTTTGCGTCAGTGTGCAACTAAACTGTGTCAACACTCACTGATATTATAATGTTTTAAATTATATTAGCCTTGTCACTTATTTACGTTTACTGTCTATTATGCCAGTTTGTAGTTAGCCTGTTGCTAGCAACCAGAAAGGATCTGATCATGAAAAATGCACTCTGAACGGAAAAGAGTTTCCCACTAGATTTGTTCTCTTTAGAGAAAATAAATGACCTGCTTATTTTGTTAGTGTTATAACAGTGTAACAATATAGTATTTATGCAGGAAGTAAACTGTTACTTATGCCAAAATTTATGAGCTTCCCACATCCTATCTTAGAGCATAGCTGCTATGGTCCTTAGTATATTGAGTACAGATCTCTTCAGGTGAGGGCTCCAGCAGGGACGGGAGTTCATCTGCTGAACAACACAGCATGGTCAAACACAATTTCCTCTCATCACCTTGGATGGTGCAACACTTCTCAATGCCTGGGTGCTTGGGGAATGGTGAGTCTTCCTACAAGACTTGTCTGAGATTTCTGTGGCCTTATAGAGATGGACATATTTAATATGAGTGTCCTCTATCTTTGGATTATGACCATTATATTACATGCAAATATCGGTGCCTGTTAAATGTCAACCACAAAAATATTTTAAAAAAACACAAAGCAAAAACAAAATTTTTAGTTTACAGAAGACGAAAATCTAGATTATCTCATGTATGTTACAGGAAAGTGAGTAACTGCAAGCAGCATCTATTGAGGTAATAAATTATGCATTATGACCACATGTTATTCTTGTCTGTTCATTTGGCCACACTTTTAATGTGTTTGTTTGCTTAATAAAAAGCCATCATGAATCACACGTATTGGCTACTTCATTTTATTAGTTTTTCATGTATTAAAAAATGCTAACGCTGTTTTCAAACAACTTTTTTCCCCCTCAGCCTCCAGTGTACGATTGATATGTAATCCTATGAGCAGCACCTGTGCTGCAGAGTGCTTCCAAAAGTTGCAAAAACTATTTATCTCTTTTTACTTGACGAAAGCATGGAGGGCAGAATGCCAGTGGAAAAAAAGTAAAAATTAGTCTTGAGAAATTATAAGAAGATTTATGACAACAGTAATTGTTTGCTATCGTCCCAGCTTTAATTGTGTGTGCATACAAGCAGCTCCTTTTCTACTGATTTTCTGCCTACAAAGCCACAGTGAGGCAAATGACTCCACTTATCACCAGAGTTTATTATTTAATTACTATTTATTGCTTATTCCTGATATTTATAAATATATTAGTTGCTATCTACGAGCTATTACACAGGCTTATTTTGGCATTCTGCAACTATAGTGGGAATTAATTCAAAATTTGCTTAATAAACTAAGATACTTTATTATGCAAAGATACTTTGGCACCAATTTCTAAAGTCATCTTGGTTTCCACATTTCCAAGTGAAAACATTTCTCTGTTTTGGACAGAGGCTGGACACTGTATGCACTCGCATTACTTTATTACATAACTAAGCTCCTGGAAACAGAATTTCAATGTGGCACATTTTTGCTCAAAGGGAAACTCTACTGAAATGAGCAATTGTATCACAGTTATTATAAAAGGTATTACTACAAAATTTCATGTCAGCCATTACAGTTTTCATTCTTGCTAGTAACTATCTAGTAATAATAATAATAATAATAATAATAATAATAATAATAATAATAATAATATATTATATTATATATATATTATATTATTATAATAATATTTTTTGACACCTTTCATAACACTCAAGGACACCTTACAGAAATACAACATACAATAAGAACTGCATAGTTAAAATAGATACATAAAATAAAAATAGATGAAGCAATAATATAGAGGAGTTCATTATAATGAATAAGCTCATTTGGACAGATGTGTTTAAATCTGGGATGTGAACTGTGAAATAGACTCCAGCTGACGAATATGCAGTGGGAGTGAGTTCCAGAGGTTGGGAGCAGAGCAACTGAAAGCTCTGGCATCAATAGTGCTGAGTTTAAAAGCTGGAACAGTGAGTAGAGAAGCTGAGGAGGATCATAGAGAATGGGAAGAGGTATAAGGATAAAGAAGATATGAGAGGTAGGATGGAGCCATATTATGAATGGCTTTGAACAAGAGCAGTAGAATTTTATAGTAAAAGTTGGACAGGAAGCCAGTGGAGCTGAATAAGGGAGGGTATGATATTGTCAGTGGACTTTGTGTGAGTTATAATTCTAGCAACTGAGTTTTGAATAATTTGGAGTTAGTGGAGAAGTTTATCAGATAAGCCAAAGAGGATGGTATTATAGTTGTCAGTACGGGACGACCAGAGCTTGAATAAATACTTGAGTGCTGTTATGTGTCACATAATGGAGGTTGAGACAGATGCAAGTGTAGAAAAGAGATTTATTAAAGAGAGGCAGGCAGACAAATCCAAATTGTGAATCAATAGCATAGTCAAGCAGGCAAAGGGTCAGGCAATCAGCAAACGGGCATGAAACAGGCAAAGCAAAGCACGAAATGAGAAACAAGATCAAAAACCATAAAACAAAACATGAGGAACAAATGCTTGGCATGGTGATAGCACTCAATACTTCGCAACAAACAAAGAGACACGAGAGGTTTAAATACTCAACGAAATCAAGGGTGAAACACAACACAGCTGAGTACAATGATGAAGCATAAGGGAAACTACCAAAAACAATACAGGGGTGGAGACAGGACATAAACCATAACAAAACACACATGTCAAAAGTAAACAAAGTCAATGTCATTGAAAAACCTGGAAGTGCACGCTCGTGCTTCAAGCTCACGCTTCGGGTTTCAGAGCATGCTGCGAGCTCCAGCGCTGTGCGTGAGGGGAAATCGTGACAATATGAGAGGGATGGGTGGAGTTTAGCAATATTGCGAAGGTGGAAGAAGGCAGTATGTGAGATATTATTGATGTGAGGACTAAAAATGAGCAAACAGTCAAATTTGACACCAAGGTTCTTTGTTTGAGAGGAAATGTTAACCGTGCAGTCGTCAATGAAAGGTAGTGAAAGGGGGTGTTTTGGAGAGTGTGGACTTCAATCAGAAGAACCTTAGTTTTATTGCCAGTACGTTTTAATAAATTATTATTAGTGTAAGATTTCCCTCCATTAACAATCTTTCTCTACATATTTTGCTGGTTCTTGTGTTTACCAATTGATCATAAATGTACTGCTTAGTATGTTGTCAGTTTTATTCACACGTTTTGTTATTTTCCTCCTTAATCAAGGCTGACAGAAAAGACAGAAAAGGGCCAGAAAAGACATTTTCAATTACCAGTAGGCAATGTCCCCATGGGAAATATAAAACCAAAGGAGATATGCCATATTTGACAGAGATGACTATGTTGAAACATTCAGTGGTAGTATTTATTTATTTATTTGTTTATTTATTCATAGTGTTTATACACAGGACATTTCAAAACACAGACACACACAGAGCATTGCAGAATGTTGCATCCTAACAGGACAATTCCTGCTAACAATGAGCAATTACATTCCACAATAGCTTATTAACAGGTGTAATTAGTGTGAAATGGGTACATTCAAAATTAGGCCTCTACATCTGACATCTCATGTTGAAAGGACAGAGTATGAGAGTTTCACACTTCATGTTGGAGTGCAGTTGGATTACACCAGAGCCATTTATTTTGCCTATATTCATGATTTCAGATTTTGGAATGAAACCGTATGAACATTTTATCTAGTTAATCCCAAAGTAGCTGTTAAAATAAGAACAAGAAAATGATGGGACCAGAGTCTTTTATGAATTGTATGCCATGGAATTATATGAATATGTACAGCGGATGAAGGCAGTTTGAGGATACATTCTTGTCATTATGTCTCACGTTTTCTCCTCCAAGCTTTCAAATGGAAATCATTGACTTCACTGGAATGACTGGATTTTAAAGAAGAATCTCAGACAGGTACTACACTTCAACATAACTGATAGCTTACACCTTTGTCATAACAGTCAAGACTTGCATCATCTTGGCAGCAGTGTTCTGCTAGTTTAGCCATTTCATCAGCCACACAGTGTACTTCCTCAAAGGTTCCATTGGGGAGCTTTTGGCTGTATATAGCTGTCACTCTGAAACATGACAAATACTTTTAGTACAGCTGAAAATGCATTAAACTCATGGTACATTTTTATTCAATAATTTGTTTAACTGTATTACAAATGAAACATGCATATTTTAAATAGGAAAGGGACACACACATTGCCAAGTAATTTGGTTTGCCAAGTGAATATTATTATTGTTGTTATTATAATTGTTGTTGTAGTAATTGTTGTCGTTACTGTTGCTGTTTTTAATTAATAAATTTTATTTGAGTAATGATATTGCTTATAGAACCATTTGTTCACTATTACTGAGCAATTCCACTGTATACGTATTACACACTGTTTATTAAGAATTGAGAAATAGCTCTGAATAAAGTATTAAACTGAATTTTTTCAGTAAATCATAATGGAAATATACTTTATACTTCATTAGACTGACTGGTACTTTACACAGCAAGTCTTCTCTTTATGTTGTTTTCCTATTTCTACTTCATATTCCTGTGTTTTTCCTTCCTGTTCCTGGGCCTTTTTTCTATAGACTGCCATGTGTCTTTCAGTGTTCATTCCTCCTGCTCACCTCAATTCACTTGTGCTTCGACCGTTCATTGTTTCCTATACTGCCTATCATGATGTAAATAATTACTGAGACTTTTGAAAATGTATCATAGGTCTTTTCAATTCCAGTTTTTTATTAGTTCTCTATGTTCTGTACTTTGTTTCTGTTAGCTTTCTCTTCCCAGTAGATTTAGTAGTTCTCTGGCTTTGACCTTTGCCGTTCTTATTGTATCTGGGCTGAAGGAATTTGCCTTTCTGAAATATACCTGCATTTTCACAGTCTAAATAAAAGAGAATATGCTTGACTTATTTTGTTACAATATGGAACCAGTAACATTTGTAAATGTCACTCATGCAAAACTAATGTGCAGTTATTACTATTTTTTTGTTTTGTTAGTTTGTTTGGCCAAACAGTTCATGCATATGCTGTTTCCAGTGTTTGCTGAAGGAAAGATTTTAAACAAGATTTTTCCTTCAGCAAACACAGGAAACAAAATATGAAGTGCCCTATTATTTCTGTCAATTTTTAAGAAGTCCCTTTTCCTTTTAGTCTTATTGTTGATTGTCAAAAACATACTTAAAAACTAAATCAGCAATGACTCTTTGGCACAGCAAAAGCAATTCTGTCACTCTGTGCCAAGTCATATCCTGCAGTGCTCCTTTATCTGCCGTGAAGAGAAAATGATCAGATTGTTTCTATCAGGTAGAAGTGAGCGATCAATATCACTTATCCTGTGTGTGGTTTAGACATTAGGTCTAATCTTACTCCTTCAGGATATTAAATAACTGTTTTGAGGAAAGATTGTTTTTGATACAGCTTTGGGTGAACAAACTTTTCAGCATGAGCCATCTAATAGAAAGGTTTTACTCAAAAAGCACTTTCAAAAAATTGCACATTCAAAAGAAAATCACTGCATAAAAATGTGGCATAAAAAGCTGTTCAAAACTTAAAAATGTAAGAATGTCTCAGGTTATGTATAGAATGCAGTTAAGAGGTGTATTATTTCATATGATTCCCCACAAAATTCCTCTAAATGTTGTGTGAGAGTGGGTTGAAATAAATCTAACTTTCAATTATTTCCAGCAGCTCTTGGCCACTGCTATTATACTGTGGCTGTCCAGGATTTAAACCTACTGAGCTTAGACTAAATTTCTTTAGTGCTAGAGTGCACTAAGCGTCATAAGATCAATGCAAGTTTTCATGTGCAAACACTGCAGATTTGATCCTCTTCAATATATATATATATATATATATATATATATATATATATATATATATATATATATATATATTTTACAAGGTAGCATATGAGATGTGCTTACATAATATATCTACATACATTTTTCTGAAGTTTTTTGGACCAATGACTTGGAGCTCTTCGCACACTTTTTCTTTTGCATAATGCTTTCTTGTGAAGATAAGATGAGAGGTCATTTTGTTTGAGAACCCAATTTCCTGAGAATGTCACTCTATTAGGTGGACTTTTATCATTTCATTAAAGCATACTGTATACTGGAGTATAATCCCAGCTGTAAAATTGAGAGTGCCATTCTTTTCATTGTGTATACAATATAATTAATATATGTTACATAATGAGTAACATATGGCGGGCTGTATTGTTATAGGAAAATAAGTCACACCTGTATAATGTGATACCATGAAGTTGATTATTTGAAAACGTTATATATTATATATATTATATGTGAAAAAGTATTTGCCCCATAGAGATTTCTTCTGTTTTTGTGTATATCTCACACTGAATAGTTTTAGATCTTCAAATGAAATACAACATAAAACAAAGGCAACCTGAGTGAACACACAATACAGTTTTTATTTTTTTAGTAAAAAAAAAAATGAAGCAAAAAAAAAGTTATCCAACACCTATGACCAATGTGAAAAACAATTTGCCCCCTTAAACTTAAAATCTGGTTGTGCCACCTTTAGCAGCAATAACTGCAACCAAATGCTTCTGACAACTGGAGATCAGTCTTTCACTTACTTCTAGGACTAGGACTCCTAAGCTTTAGATCATTGACTGCCTAATCTGGGAAGGTTCACTACTGTGCTGAATTTTTCCATTTGGAGATAATGGCTCTTACTGTGGTCCTTTGGCGTCCCAGAGCCTTTGAAATAGGAACCCTTTGGAACCCTTCCCAGACTGATGTATTCCAATCACCTTCTTCCTCATCATTTCTGGAATTTCTGTCAATTTTAGCATAGTGTGTTACTGAGTAAGACCTTTTAACCAACTTCATGCTGTTGAAAAAGTTTTATTTGATTGAACAGGGTTTGCAGTAATCAGGTTTCTTTGGATTTGAGAATTCAACAGCACTGTGGTATGAATTATATATATATATATATATATATATATATATATATATATATATATATATATATATATATATATATATATATATATGTATGTGTGTGTGTGTGTGTGTGTGTGTGTGTGTGTACCTTTGTTTGGTGTCACAGTTGGAACAATGATGGCAGAAATAAAAATGAAAATTAGTTTTGTAGTCCTCATTATTATTTTGCTCAGTGTATAAATACATTTGGAATAAGTTAGTCATTGAACTGCTAGTGAACTGCCAGGCACAGAAGGTACACATGCACTGTTAAGAATTAACCCAAGCCAAAGCTTACAGTTCAACAAATGTTTCAATGTAAACAGAACTCTGAACAAATATCAGCAGATCTAGTGTTAGTACACAAATGGAATTTTCCCTGCACTCATAATCAAAAACATCAGAAATTGGCACCCTTTTAGTCAGTACTTTGTGCTACCTCCCTTTGCTGAAGATAACAGCTCTGAGTCTTCTCCTATAATGTCTGATGAGGTTGGAGAATACATGGCAAGGGATCTGAGACCATTCCTTCATACAGAGTCTCTCCAGATCCTTAAAATTTTGAGGTCGTTGCTGGTGGATTCTCCTCTTCAGTTCACCACACAGGTTTTCTGTGGGTTTCAAGTCAGGGGACTGGGATGGCCATGGCAAGACCTTGATTTTGTGGTCAATAAACCATTTCTGTGTTGATTTGATGTATATTGTAGATCATTGTCCTGCTGGAAGATCCAACCACGGCCCATTTGAAGCTTTCTGGCAGAGGCAGTCAGGTTTTCATTTAATATCTGTTGATATTTGATAGAGTCCATGATGCCATGTATCCTAACAAAATGTCCAGGTCCTCTGGCAGAAAAACAGATCCAAAACATTAAAGAGCCACAACCATATTAACCATGGGCATGAGGTATTTTTCCATATGGCTACCTCTCTGTGTGTGCCAAGATCACTTCTGGTGTTTATTGCCAAAAAGCTTTATTTTGATTTCACCTGACTATAGAACCAGATCCCGTGTGAAGTCCAATAGTGGCTGGCAAACTGAAGACACTCAAGTTTGTTTTTGGATGAGAGTAGAGGCTTTTTTCTTGAAACCCTTCCAAACAACTTGTGATGATGTAGATGATTTTCCACAGCATTTCAATTGGATTAAGGTCAGGACTCGCCTATTCAAGAATATTAACTTTATTTCTTTAACCATTCTTTAGTAGAATGACTTGTGTGCTTAGGGTCACTGTCTTGCTGCATGACCCACTTTCTCTTGAGATTCAGATCATGAACAGAATTCCCAAAATTTTTCTTTAGAATTCACTGTTATACTTCAGAGTTCATTGTTCCATCAATGATGGCAAGCTGTCCTGGCCTAGATGCAGCAAAACAGACCCAAATCATAATACTACCACCAGCATATGTCAGATATGTGATAAGGTTCTTATGCTGGAATGCAGTGTTTTCCTTTCTCCAAACATAAGCCTTCTCATTGAAACCAGAAATTATATATTGCTCTCATCCATCCACAAAACATTTTTCCAATTGCCTTCTGGCTTAGCCATGTGAACTTTAGTAAACTGCAGAAGGGCAGCAATGTTATTTTTGGAGACCAGTGGTTTTCTCCTTGCAACCCTGCAATGCACACCATTGTTGTTCAGTGTTCTCCTGATGGTGGACTCATGAACATTAACATTAGCCAATGTGAGAGAGGTCTTTAGTTGTTTAGAAGTTACCCTGGCTCCTTTGTGACCTCGTGGACTATTACACATCTTGCTCTTAGAGTGATCTTTGTTTGTCGACCACTCCTGGGTAAAATTATAATGGTCTTGAATTTCCTCCATTTGTACACAATCTGTCTAACTGTGGATTGGTGGAGTCCAAACTCTTTAGAGATGGTTTTGTAACCTTTTCCAGCCTGATGAGCATCAACACCTCTTTTTTGTGGCCCTCAAAAATCTAATTTGTTCATGCCATGATACACTTCCACAAGCATGTGTTGTGAAGCTTAGACATTGATATATGCCTGTTCTTTAAATAATACCAGGTGCTCACTCACACCTGATTGTCATCATATATAGTGTTATGAAAAATATTTTCCCCCATCCTGATTTCTTCTGTTTTTGTTTTCATTCTAAATAGTTTTAGATCTTCAAATGAAATACAACATAACACAAAGGCAACCTGAGTTGCCTGTATTGACACAACTATTATTGTTTTTTTATTGAAGCAAAAAAAAAAGTTATCAGTTTAGTTCAGCCACAGTGGAGGCCTATTGAGCATGAACTGCCCGTTTAAGGTCCTTCCACAACATCTCAATGGGTTCAAGTCAGGACTTTTACTAGGTCACTCCAAAACTTTAATTTTGCTTCTCTTTTTTTAGCCATTCAGAGGAGGACCTAATCCTATGCTTTGGATCATTGTCTTGCAGTATAATCCAGTTGCAGACTGAAATTATGGACTGAAGACCGGACATTCTCCTTTAGGATTTTCTGGTAGAGAGCAGAATTCATGTTTCCTTCAATTACTGCAAGTTGTCCAGGCCCTGAAGCAGCAGAGCATCCCCACACCATCACAATTCCACCAGCATGCTTGACCATAAGTATGATTTTTTTTTTTTTTTTTTTTGTGAAATTCTGTGTTTGATTTGCAGCAGATGTAACAGGACCCCTGTCTTCTAAACTGTTCCACTTTTGACTCATCAATCCACAGAACATTCTCCCAAATGTTTGAGGATCATCATAGTGTGTTTTTGCAAAATTCAGATGAGCCTTAATGTTCTTCTGGGTTAGCAGTGGTTTTCCCCTCACCACTCTTTTCTCATTGTCTTTCTGAAAATGGAGTCATAAAAAATGACCTTTATTAATGCAATAGAGACCTATAGTTCCTTTGATGTTGTCCTTGGCTCTTTTGTGACTTCCTGGATGAGCTGTTGCTGTGCTCATAGAGGAATTTTGGAAGGTAGGCCACTTCTGGGAAGGTTCACTACTGTGACGAGTTTTTCTCATTTGGAGATAATGGCGCTTACCGTAGTTCTTTGAAGTCCCAGAGCCTTAGAAATAGCTTTGTAGCCCTTCCCAGAATGATGTATTTCAATCACCTTCTTCCTCCTCATTTCTGGAATTTCTTTCAACTTTGGCATAGTGTGTTACTGGGTAAGACCTTTTAACCAACTTCATGCTGTTGAAAAAGTTCTATTAAGTGTTGATTTGACTGAACAGGGCTGGAAGTAATCAAGCCTGGTTGTATCTGGTCCAGATGAACCCTATTATGAATGCAGTTTCATCGATTTGGAGAATTAATAAGTACAGGGGCAAATAAATTTTGCCACAGGCCCAGTTGGATAACTTTTTTTGCTTCAATAAATAACACTGTTGTTTAAAAACTGTATTTTGTGTTAAAACAAAGGCAACCTGAGTAATCTTAGATTTTGTTTTAATTTCTAAAACAAATTAGTATGAGATATACACACAAACAGAGGAAATCAGGAAATGCAAAAAAAAAAAAAAAAAAATTTATGTTTTAGGATGGCCAAGTCCTGACCTTAATTCAATAGAAATGTTTTGAAAGGAAGCAAGTAGAGCTTATTGCAATATAAGCTTGGACAAGCTGCCTGTCATGATGAGGTAATTTTAAACTAATGATACCTATTTTTCAGCCAAGACTATAGTTTGCACAGTGCAAAATAAAGATGGGAATGAGCTATGGGGTGATTTTCAGGAAGCCTGGAGAAAGGCTGTCATGTACAACTTCTGTTCCTATCCAAAGGAAGCAAACACTTTTTTGGAGAAAATGGATACCCTTTAGTTCTGGGTCACTTGATCTTCTGTTAAAAATAGGATGTGTTGGTTTGAAGCTAGTGACCTTTATCTGGGTCTGTGAAAATTAGACTACAAATAATTAGTGTACTCTCTCCAGATGTACTCTGGACAGCAAAAATAAAACATGCATATTCTGTCAAGAAAGCTCATACAGTATATGAGCTTTTTTACTAATGACCATGTTTTTTGACTAAATATTTCCAGTATGTATATGTATGTATATGTATATATGCATTGTACAGTATATATCTTTGTTTTTTAAAGCACGAGTTTTAAGTTTTGTGAAGATTGAGAAAATGAGCATGAGCCAGATAGCACTTTCAGAAACTAGTGGGTATCAAATGTGCACTAATCACGTATGATTGCTACACAACTGACTGATGAATCAAAGTTCTTTAAGACTGAAGAGCACTTCAATAGGAGGGTCATCAGGTTATATAAAGATAATGTAAAAGTCAGAGAAAGCTCATGGATTTTCCTAATCTAATCTTATCAGTGGAAAATTGAGCATGGCATTGACAATATATATATTTTTGAAAACAAATGTTTATTCACAGTGCTACTTTTCACTATGTTACCAAATGATATGAAATGTTTTACTGATGGACAAACAAAATCAGCACATATGTATGTTCTCTTAATTTTGCCTAAAAACACAACAGATAATAGTAGCATTTGTTAAACAGTGAAAATAATAACTGATTTGTCTCTTGCCTCCAAAAGTCCAAATAGTTAGTCCAAGTAGTAATCCAATGAATAGTAGTACAGTAGCTACAATTGTTCTGCAATAATTCTGGTATTTTTGACTGTGGAAACTGTGGAATTGCTTTATACTTTTTCATCATACTCAGCATTTGCTGTCAGCAGAATCAATAAGAAGCCTTATTATAAAAGAGATTATTTCTGTCTGATAAACAACTACACTTTTCTCCACAAAATGGAATGATCTTCTTCTACAGTGTTTTCAATTTCATCAAAATCACTCTTAAATTTATCCGTGCTGCTTGGTCATGGAGGTTTATTTCTGTAAAATAATGGAGATTTGAGATGTCAGCATGGTATAGGCTAAATCTCCAAACATAATCAGCATTTGGTCAGTTTCTAATGTGGTAGCTTTTAAAAAGAGAAGCCTTCAGATATGTTTTTTTTTCACAAATTGAATTGAATCATTTATTCCCCCCACAAGCCAAAGGATTTTGCAATGAAAGGAAAAGATGTTTTTACCTGGCAAATCTCACCCATCAAATCACTTTTTAAGGTTGTTTGCTACTGTAGGCCAGTGTTGCATCTGACTTTATGGAAAAAATGTATTCTATATGACCCCATAATGTTGCCATTTGTGACTGCCCCAGTGTTCATCAAGCCCTTTCACAGAATGACTGCCTTTTGATGGGTCACCTTGCATTAGTCTTGAACCTTTAACCCCTCAGCTATTGAAAACAAAAGAAATTGAACACTGTGGCCAGACTGGACCTGGTGCCAAAACTTGCGTTGCTGAGGCTTACAAAAATGATTGAAACTTGGAGAAATTTCCCTTGTGTTATCAATTTCAAATGAGACATACACTGGAAAATCAAATTAATCTGATGATCTGATGATGATCTCAGTTATTCCCTCTTAATCAGAGCTCATCAAAATCAAACTAGACACTGGAAAATCATACATGCCAATCACCATGTAGTTTGACCTCTTTGTGTCTGAAGTTAGGACATGATGATAGAACATCATATTATAAAGTATTTTTTCCTGCTGACTTAATAAGTGTTGTTTTTTTTTTTTTTTTTTTTTTTTTAGCAAAAACAAAACCATATACACTATAGAATGGAAAAAAGGGCATGCTAGACCCAACCCTGATGGTTAGGCTAAACTACACAACACAAACATTATCACCAGATGAATTTACTTCAAACACTGCATTTTCCAGAGTGCCCCAGCATCTTTTCTTTTAAAAATTTGATAATGCTTTCAGGCTGTACACCAAATGTACTCAATATGGAGATAGCACCAGGAGACATTTAAATATGAAAATAACAGTGAGCCAACCACAGAGCAGACAAAGTAATACTAAAGAATGTGTTATTATGTAGTCTGATTGAATTAAATTCACAGAAAATATTGTTCAGTGGGGTTGAGGTCAGGGCTCTGTGCAGGCCACTTGAGTTCTTCCACGCCAACCTTGGAAAACCATGTCTTCATGGACCTTTCTGTGTGCAGCAGCAATGTAATGCTGTAACAAGTTTTGACCTTTTTAGTTCAGGTAAAGGGAAATTGTACTACAACATACAAAGACATTCTATACAATAGTATGTTTCCAACTTTCTATTTCTGTTTTAGAAGGTGACTAATACCATAATTAGTGCTCAAAACATTTGAATCTCTATTTAGATTCAACCAAAATAGGCATGGCTTACACTGGAAGGTTTTTTTTTTTTTTTTTTTGTAATTAAATGACCAATCCTTGTTTGCCAAAACCAATAAAACCAATTTAGGCTTTGCATAAACAATTTTGCATGTTGATAATCACAGTTATTGTTTAATAACGCCGGTGTCATCTTGTCATTGTCTGGCCTTCATCATGGAAAAAAAGGTTATCGATGAACATTTTTCATCATAGATTTCGTTAACGAAATTAACACTAGATGGGACTTTTAGAGATGTTGCAATTACTCACTTGGAGAAAACTCTACTTGATTTAATTAAGCTAATATAAATAAAATATAGATTACAAATATACATCTGCATGTAGACAAATTAAAGTCACGCAACCACTTGACATAAAAAATTAATTAAGTAAAACATTTTTTTTCAGTGTTAGGTGCTGAAAACTGCACTGTCAAGACTTGAATAATAATGAATGGTATGGGACACATGCTGAGAAGCTAAGGCTGCTCCATGAACTGCTCCATTAAGCCATCAGGCTCTTTTCTTAATGCATGAGCTGTCATTGATTCAATGAATAATGTCGACTAAGGAAATATTTGAAAAATTCACTATTGATATTATTTGGTCACATTAATAAACCGTTTTATTTTATGTTCATTACATAATATCACAATAGACTATCAGTGCAGTATTTTGTAGGCAAGATTACCTCTATCTATGTTTTTAAAAGGATATTTCACTGAAAATTTGGAAAATTCTATATAGATCATTTAAGCCCTTCAAGTATGTGGACTATTACACTAATATGTGGGTCTTCCCCAAACTGTTGCCACAAAGTTGGAAGCACACAATTGTATAGGATACCTGTATATGCTGTAGCATTTAGATTTCCCTTCACTGGAACCAAGGGACGCAAACCTGTTCCAGCATGACAGTGCCCCCGTGTGCAAAGCAAGGTCCATGAATTGTATTGAATGGTATTGATGCATCATATGATTATAATTATGATGATCAAGGATAATATCCAAAAATCATTATAAATACTGAAAAATTCCAGCATGCATTTTGCTTGCATCGGCTTCTGGAATCACCAAGCTATCAAGCACAAATGCCATCCTTCAAATGGACTCACACATACACACAAACTCTCTCCCTTTCTAGTCATTTTTGCTGCATGGCTTTGTCCTACCTAATAAACTGCTCAGTGTGGAGGTGGGGTGGTTGTCAGAGAGTGCTAGCTACATATGTAACGGTGGTTTTATTACAGTTTTTCTCAAAAAATTTGACACATTTCTCCAGACTCACGTCACTGCTCTCAAAACAATTAACACATCTGAATACCTAAATAGATTTTTTAAAAGAGTTTTTTTGAATCAATTTCATACAAATTACAAGCATACTTTTCAAACAGTACTGTGCACAAAACTCTTCAATGTTTTCACAATATTTCATCTAGCCAACCAGAACTTTCACATATCAGGATAAAAGCAGCTTTTTTTTTTTTTTTTGGTGAACACAAATCACAGATATTTATGTAACATTTTCCCAAACACAACAAACAAAACTCTATTTGTTAAATTCTCAGTTACACATGGTATGTTCTCATTATTTATTAGCCCCAAATTGATATCTGCTGAGTTAGTAATACACACAACACAGAAAATGCAAATGTTTAATTGTTTACACAGCTATCACTATTACAACAACTATAAAAGAGAAAAAAAGAAAGAAAAAAACCCAATGACAATAAGAAGGAGAAAGAGAAAAAGAAGAGGTGTAAGAGTGAGAGGTGGTGGAGAGGGTAGAGGAAGGGTATTAATGAAAGCGAGAGAAAGAGTGGGAGAGGTAGAACGAGATGAGGGGAGATGAGGAGAGGGTGTAGGAAGAGGAGAAGGAGGAGGAGTGGAGGGAGAAAGATGAGTAGAATGGAGTAGAATGATGTAGTGGAAAGAGCAAGAGAAGAGCATGAACAGAGAGGAAGGGTATAACGAGGTGGAGAAGGAGGTAAGAGAGGTAGAAGGATAGGGTACAGATGGGTTTCAAATGAAATGGGAGCCACCCTAATTGACCTTTTAATAAATCATAAGAGAGTTCAGCCCAACATAAACCGATCCACAGTGGCTTCAATTATCAGCACTTTTTAGGGGGAAAACCAGTAAGTAACTATGCCATTCTACGTCTATAGTTAGAGTCTAATTCTATTTATCTACTGTAAATGTTCCTACTTGTCCGAACATTTTCAGAAAGGAAGTTCGAGAACATTCAAATGGACAAACAAGACTCTTTTAAACTGAACAAGAGCATTTCATTGTTGACATGGTAGTACAGAACAACACCATCCGGTTAAAAAAATTCAACAAATTAAAATACAGAACTATTCCACAATATTCACCAATGCAGTCTTGCCACAAATAATCATGCTGTAAGGAGAAATGGCATCTGGATGAAGCAGGTTGTCACGGATTTCCCTTCGCGCTGAGTGCCGGAGCATTTAGTGCGCATGAACTGCTGGAAGCGACAGCGTGCCTCCAGTTTTTCATTAACTGTTTACCGTTACATTACTGTTTACTGTTTTGGTTTTTGCCTTATCTCCACCTTGTTATGTTATTGGTTCTTTCCTAAAGTCCCAGCTGTTTTGTCTTATCCCCTAGTTTGTATATTTAAATCCCTCATGTGTCTTTGCTTGGGGTGAAGTATTGTGTGTTTCTGTGTTTTCGCAAGACCTGTACCAAGCCTTTGATCCATGTTCCTCGTTTCATAGTTTCTTGATTCTGTTTTTGTCCTCACGTTTCTGATTCTTGTTCCGCCTAGTTTAGCCCATTTGCCGTTCGCCTGACCTCTTGCCTGTTTTATTACCTTGATATTGCCCTATGATTTGGATTTGTCTGTCTCTTAAATAAAAGCTTTAACTGCATTTCCATCTGTCTCCAACCGCATTACATGATACAGGTATACAAAGTGCCCTTTGACAGGAGCTATTCCAGCTTGTTCAAGCATGTGTAAGCCACACGATTTTTGCACTTTTACTAGAAATGCAAATATATTGTTTTCCTGGACATTATGTGTCTATATACTATTCCACTCTAAGTGGAAAATTTCAAGCGTCTCAAGGCATAGTGCTGTGTTAATGTGGGGACTCAGACTGTTCCGCAACAGTTAGTGTATCAACTTTGCAATGAATACCACAACTTTAATATAAAAAATCACTAACTTATTGTACTTTGTGTTCTTTTTACTCTAGAGGATTTTGGAGTTGGATAGCAGTGCTACTCATTTTGAGTACCTGTATATTGATTAAGCTGGCTTCAATCTTAACAAAAAATGTAGAAGAGGGAGGTCTGTGATTGGTCATCATGCCACAATGTCCCTGGTCAACAGGGAGGCAACTTCACCACTGCAATTTCAACACAAAATGCTGTCTTGGGGCCATACAACACTAAAAGGATCCGACATTTTTATAACTCCCTCAGTGAAATCCTCTTTCCGCAGGTTGACAAGAAGCAAATATATACAGTCGTGAAAAAATAAGTGCATATTTTTGTACATATTTGGACAAGCAAACATTTGATCCTATTTGAAACAGTGCCTATTAATAATGGTGTTACACTCTATCAAATGATGCATAAAATTCACATTTTGTAGTAATTTTCACAATTTAAATTAACAAAAAAAAAAACCAAACAAACAGATTAGTCACATGGAAAAAGTAAGTACACACCTACATTTATCACATCTTCAAATCAACAAAATTCGAATCAGCTGTTCAAGATCAGGTGCCAGTGATTAAAAGTTGCTTAGGGAGTGCAGGTGGAACCTGTCTTATTTAAACCCCTCTCATATCTAGTGTCAGGTGTTCCCTTTGTTATTGAGGTGTGTGTGCCAAGATCTAAAGAGTTCTATAAGGCCTTCAGAAAAAAGTTGCGGATGAGTCTAGCAAGGGATTTAAAAAGATCTCCAAATTATTTGAAGCACATCATTCTGCTGTAAGGAAAATCATCTACAAGTGGCGCAGATTTCAAACAACTGCAAATTTGTCCAGGACTGGCCATCCCAGCAAATTCAGCCCAAGATCAGACCGTCTGATGCAAAAAGAAGTCTCCAAGAAATTCAAATTTTCATCACAGGATATGCTAGTTAGTCTTGCAAATGTGTCAAAGTGCATATTCTACAATCATAAAGACGTTGCACAAATTTAACCTGCATGAGAGGCGTGCCAGGAAAAGCCTTTGTTGTCTAAAAGAACATTAGTGCAAGAATAGAGTTTTCAATGCGCATAAAGGCAAAGACCAGACCTTTTGGAATATAATAATAATGCGCTCTGGACAGACGAATCAAAAATAGATGAACAGAACACATGTTTGGTGTAACCAAAGACAGCTTTTCAGGAGAAGCACTTCATACCAACTGTGAAGCATGGTGATGGAAATGTTATGGTTTTGAGTTGTTTCAGGGACTGGACAACTTGCATTCATTAATTCAACTATGAATTCTGCATTATATCAAAGAGTGCTTAAAGATAATGTGAGGTCATCTGTCCAAAAGTTGAAGTTGAACCAAAAGTGGACCTTTCAACACGATAAGGATCCTAAGCACACTAGAAAATCAACAAGGAAAGGCTCAAAAAGGAGAAATGGAGGGTTATGGAATGGCATAGTCAAAGCCCGAATTTGAATCCCATTGAAATGTTGTGGAGGGATTTGAAACGGGCAGTACATGCAAGAAAACCTTCAAACATATTGCAACTGAAAGAATATTGCATGGAAGAGGGGTCAAAAATTCCAGCAAGCCTGGTGGACAATTATGCAAAACGCTAACAAGAAGTTATTTCTGCTAAAGGGGGCAATACTGGGGCAAAACTATATATATATATATATATATATATAGTATGTGTGTGTGTGTGTGTGTGTGTGTGTGTGTGTGTGTGTGTATATATATATATATATATATATATATATATATATATATATATATATATATATATATATATATATATATATATAACAAAATGGTATAATGACAATGGGATGTAATATTCGATTACATAGATGATTGTCACACAGCCATCATTCCCTGGAACTTTCTCGTAGAGTTCCCACCCAGTCAGCGTTGGTTTTTTAATGACAGCCGATGTTCATAGAACAACAAAACAAGAATGGGAAAGCAGATGAGAGCGACATAGCAGGTATGTTTTATAGGCTACCCATGTGGGGTCACAGTCAGAAGGTGATGACTTTGCTTTTGGCACTTGGCAAGGAATTGAGAAAGAAAATTCACTACTTTTGGTTCAGATAATAAAACCCAGTCAGAAAGAAATGGCAAATTTGAGTGCTCATATACTGTCTTTACAGTGAGTTAGCATCAGCATAGCAACAGCATGAAATAGCCACAAACTTGGGAAACAAACCACCTTTCAGAACAGTACTGTATGTTCACAGACCGAGTGAAAGAAGGCATCTTTTTTCTTGTATGAGAATAAGGCCCGTGGGATTGATACCACTAGTGACTTTGATATCGATCTCTATTACATCATGCTCTATTTTCCAGACCTGTTTCGTTGCTGACATAAAACCATGTCCATATGAAAAAGCCTTTATTCAATTTACTGCAATGTGTTGTTTTTACAGGGCAACCTTGAAAAATAATAGAAAATATGACAGTGTGCTGGAACACCATCTTAGTTCATTAGACAGACACAAGCACATATCAGTGTAAAATCAAAACATAACCTGTCTTGTAAGTTAAACATTCCAGTTTTAGCACTGAGCTTGTTTCCACCTCCTAAAAAAATGTGTGTGAATTAGTGTGTGAAGGAGTGTGTGCACTATGCTTTGCAATGTATTGGTATCCATTCCAGGTTGTATTCCTGGCTCCGTGTTGCCTGGTGTTCCTCATATAGGATCCATAACGCTGACCAGGATAAAGCTGTTACTGAATATGAATGAATGAATTAGAGATAGTGGTCTAGTTGACAGACAAGACTATTTAGTGGTCGGTTTTGGCAATATCGGCCATCATCCGCATACATGGGCTGATTGCCAGGTGTTGCTGTGATTGATAGGGGAGGGAGAGCATATCATCACTCCCACCCAAAGTGCTTCTTTGGCTTCAGGCTAGGGGTGGCTTTGGCATCATTTGATGCACTCTAAATGACATAACGCCTCACCAACCCCATCCTTCCAGACGCTAAGGCTGTCAACCACCTTACAAAACATACACATCCACACACTCTACAATAAGGGTGCCCAGATGCAAACAGACCAAATGTTGGACAAATAGTAAGTTTGTGTGGTACAACGTGGGACATATTTCCGACACCCAACGGCCTACCATTTTGATTCTTATCTAAATGAATAAGAAACACATTCACTCGGTCTGTTTATATTTATTTATATTCATGTCTCTTGTATCAAACAATGCAACAAAGAGAAACATTACTGCATTAAAAATTAAGTAAAAGAAGGATTTCTATGACTTGAGCTCATGTGTGACCAGTTTGAGTGAAAGCTGACAACCCTTTAATGCAAGTATAGGCCTCTGTGGAATATAAATGGGTGTTTCCCAATCAGTGGGTGTCTTCAGACCAGGTAGGCAATGTTCAACCATCCAATCAACTACAGTTATGGTTATGCTTTGGGTTATTTTAACACATCAGTTAAAGCGAAAAGCTGAAAAACGCGTATACCAGTTTAAAAAACCCCAATAATTGGAAAATGCCTTTTTTTTGTCCTGCAGAGACACCATACTCCTTTGATAACAGGCTTCAATACTTTCTTCACAGCCACTGGATGAATGTTAGGTTGGGCCAAAGCCCCCTGATGACGATCAGCGATGCAATTCTGTCTATTTCAGTTTATAACGCTGAAATATTATCGTAGAAACATGAAGAAAAAATAACTAAAACCTTAGTGTAACACTTTCCCAGATTCAGGATGGTAATGAGGAAGCTGGAGGCAGGCTTAGAACAACTCAAAAGGCTCTATATTCTTTATCTTTCACTTTCCTGCTGTTTTATTTTACACAGTAGACACGTACGCACACATGGCTCTGTGATGGTTGGCTCTCTCCATCTTTCAAGGTGCCCGTCTCTCCTATTTTTATTCTTGCCTCTGCTCACTGAACACAGAACATTCATTAGTACAATTCCCTGCAGATGTGCAATCCTTACGACTCACCTTCTCCGGCTCCGCCCTCCATTCACAAACACGCCACATTCAAATTTGAGTTAACTCTTTACTTCCAATCAAAATGTGGGACATCATCTCAATTTGTGGGATGCGGGACAAAGGACTAAAATGCTGTGCATTACAAGACAAAGCAGGACGTCTGGTCACCCTAACAATAACCCATAACACTTCAATTCAAGCAGTGGATCACTCTAAAACTCTAAAACATCAAGCTCTATAGTTGCACTGAAGTGAGACGAAAAATATATTCTGAGGCAAACACATGGACACACAAAGAAATTTCCTTTTAGCGTTGACAGTTGTGTATTTTAAGGAAATACACAAAAGTTTCCATAACTTCTTGCTGAACATTTTCATCAGTCCTGTTGTCAGATATGCCAAGTGTTAAAGTTAATAAAGTCAAATGTAATAAAGTCAGGCAAAGATAATAAGACCATGGCAACTTGGAAAATTTATGCAATGAAAAACAGAAAAGCCGAACTGACAACAATCTTGTAAGCAAGGAGGCAGGATACAGTCAGACACCGAAGTGAGTCACCACTACAGCAAAAGTTTTATACTTCTGTTGCGGTTTATGCTCGGAAGTGCACATCGGTGACAAAATACAAGCTTCCAATTTAAGACAAGTTGAAACACATCTCTACAGCAATCTCAGCAGTATCCTGCATACAGAACACAGCAGATGCAGGGTAAGAGCAAACATGAGCTTTTTTTTGTGCATATGCACCTGGCACAGCAGTCATTCGGAAATGTAATGAAAGCATTTGCCTGCAAAACCACTGACACTATCAGACACAGAGTTGGTCAAAAAATAGCAGGTAGTAGAAAGTAGGCAGGTTTGAATACTTTCCTCTGTTATATACACAAATAATTGTTTAATTTCTTAGAGATTAGACATTTGTGTCTAGCATTTTGGTAGCAAATTGGCTACCTTCTTTTCTTGCACTATTCTTTGATGACAAAAACACCTGGATATGAGGCATTAATCACCCTTTCCATTTCATGGTAACTGTTTGTTATCCTGATTAATAAGCTGATTCATATTCCTTAATATGAATTAATATCAAAGATTATAATTCTATAATTTCCCAGGTCCTGCTGATGGGTCCAGTTTTTCCTCTCTCTTAGATATTAGTTTCACTGTAGTTACTGACAAATTTAAAGTTGTTACCAAAGAACACATTTTAGGATGAATTATTTAACTGTAAGCTGAGAATGTCAGGTGTCCAAAGTCCTCCTCTGTTAGATTTGTAACATTTCAGCCCTTAATATTCTGCAAGATAAATCATTTCCTAATTATTTCCAGCAATACTGAAGATATGAGTGTAAAGGAGTGTGAGAGTAAATGAGGGCTATGCCAGTAATGATGGATGCACTAGAGGCAGAGCTGCTCCTCCTGCATGCACTCACAGACCCTGAGAGCCATGATATTTTGTGTATGGTGATGAAGCGTGTGCATGGAGGATGAAGACAAAAAGTGAGGTCAGAAGCTACCACTGCCATGTTATACTGTACAGCAGATGTGAGGTAAAGAACTGAAAAATATATCTTGAGAAGCAAGAGTGGTTTATTGTAGAAAATGGTGTTAGGGATTTTAAAGCAAAATCATTCTTAGCTTAGCACAGCTGAAGAAAGGGCCCTTAATAATATTGTACATTTGGCACGTTGAAACAACTGCCATCTAAACTGCCATATGCTCACTGCTTCCTTTGACACAGGGACGTAAACACAGTCTCCAGGATGGAGAATGACACAAACCCAATACGAAAAACGCTCTGGAGCATCCCGGTCAGTAAGATATCTCAAGAGGGTGTGGGAGTTTTAATGTGAGATCAGTAGGCCCTGGCAAAATAAACACTGGTGCTGAAGGTCCTTTTTCCTCATCCTAATGTTATCTTGGCTTGCAAGAAGGCCATACGATAACCATATTTTATTTTAGCCTATATTACACGTAATGTGAAAGTGAAGAGACATGTTAAGAATTGCAGGTTATTCTACTGAACCACAATTGCACCTGTACTGCATCTGTAATATGGTGGCTATAAGATGATCAGGCACATTACAAGTGCTATTACAGTGTAACTTTACAGTAATTATATGTGTTTTATGTGATCTCTCCAAGTACAGTGCTGCAACAATAATATTTCTCCAAAGTGATTAGATAATACTTTTTGATTATTATTTTAGACCTTAAGAAATTGATGACTATTCATGTAGCTTACTTACTCCATGGCACACCTTTCAAATTAAAGAGTATTGTCTGTAATACACCAAGTACTATGTTGCAGAAATTGCTATAATTTTTACATATTGTATCTGGTCCATGCACAATATCAACCCAGGGCCAAACAAAGGAAATTTGGTATTCATGAAAATTCCGTAATTTTGGAAAATGTCCTTTTTGTGGTCATGAGTGATTAAATGTATGCTTATGAAGAATAACTAATGTAAACCTAAACTGGGTTTAAATCATATAAATAATGATGAGTTACCTTTATATACAGATTATGCTATCAGGATTTTAGTTACACACAAATTCAAATCTTTTATGAAATCCAGTTTCATATGATATGAAATATGTATTAATAAATATTTAATATGATAAATATTTATTAAGTATGAAAAATATGAAGAAAGCAAGCCAACATAAATTCATGATTAAAGACAAATAAGTTAATAGAAAGGTTTTAAGTCTTCTTGGCATATCTTTTTGCTTTATATGTTTTACACTGTTTTTATTAGTATAGATGTGAGCCAAAATAACTTTCACTATTATCTCTGAGAAAGTCTTTTTGCCTTGTGCTCATAATTTCAGTTGAGTGAGCTTTGCCTTTTATGCAGTTTTGTGGGCATTATCAAACACAAATCATCTGTGCCGTGCCTGTGGCCGGCAATTTACAGCATTCATCAATATACACACGCAAGTAAGAAGAACATTAGCGTTTCTGAAACTTTTGTAAATGCAGTGGAATTTTTTTTTTGGTTTGGATTATGTAAAACATTTACAAACAACTTTACTAAAAGATTGATCATATTTATGATTAGTGATCATCAGCATGCATGCTTACAGCATAGACTACATTGTGCATTACAATTTGAGTTTGTGATACAAAACGATTTGGCATTTGAAATAGGAAATATGACTACAATATTTGGATTGAACAGATGGCAAGCTTGCCAGAAAGAGCATTTTAGATTAGAACCAATTGGGACAGGGATCTAGTGGAAAGAAACAAAAGTTTTTACTTTCATGCAATGTAAAAATGTGTGAGTATGATTGCAAGACAGTCAAAGACCAGTAAAGTGGTGGTCCTTAACTGCCAGGTCAGTGCAGGGCACAATGGTTTAAATAACGATACTTGTTTATTTATACTTTTGGAAATAGTACCAACTACATTTGTTAGAAAATACTCTGGGCAGATAGCCAAAAATAAAACATGAACAAAACACAAATAATAACTGTGTGAATTTGATTTAAAAACCTATGTGCATCTGTAGTTAATACCAATTATGATTATGAACTCGAGTCACGTAGAACTGTCAGAGCCAGAATTCACAGACCTTGCTGACAGTGTTTGCCTGGGGTGTGTGGTTTTAAGGGGAAAGTTAAAATATATATAGACTACATATACAAATAATTAGAACACTAAACACATATAGATAGTGGCACTGTGTTACACCCCTACTGCATTACAATTACAACTAAAATGTGTGGGTTTTTAAAAAAATTTGTTATATAACATGCTTTGGTATTTTTAATGCTTTTTAAAGCATTTAAAAGTATTACTGTATTTCAGTATCAAAGATAGTGCTAAACTAGTAAATTAAAAATCCTTTCTGAATTAGTATTGCATTAAATATGAGAAGCCAAGGTGAGAAGTTGGTTTATGACAAAGCCACTCACTATTCCATATTTGTGTAACTCTTGCCCAGACTGATTGAATGGTTCCTCATGAGTATGGAATATTACCATTATTGCCATAATTAATGAACACATTGTAATTATTGTTAATCACCAACAGGCTTTGTACTCTAGTGTGAGTCACTGGAGAAGATTACTTTGCTATTGCACCTACCACTGTGTTCCTGAATAATGCATCTTCAAGCTGGAATCAAATTAGTTGAGAGAAATCTAATTGCCTGGGGCTTTGATCAAAAAGGATACACATGGATGAGATTGTCAGTCCATTTAGTTTCTTGTCCAACCCTGGTTCACAAATAAAGATAAATGAATCAGTTCCTCATTCTGTGTCAAAGAATGTCTCAGTCTCAGAAGCGCTTCCTTTTTAACCAGCGTGGGCTACAGAAAATGTATCTAAAAATGTATCTTCTGAAAAAGTAGGGAGCTTGAGAGTAGATGTGTCATTGCCACCATGATATAGCTCTAAATGAAGTTACTCCTCCTGGATACAGTTATGTACATCAGCCTCGTCTAACTGGCAGAGGAGGAGGTGTTGCACTCATCTATAGTCATAATCCAGGCGTCACACAAAAACCTAGTCATAAATTTAACTCTTTTGAAGTTCTTTATACCAGTATAACATATGTAGCCACAAAAAATAAGTCAAATCTGCTAATTAGTATTTACAGACCCCCAGGGCCGTATACTGAATTCCTTAGTGAATTTGCAGATTTTATCTGAAATCTGGTTGTTTCTTTAGATAAAGCATTAATCGTTGGTGATGTTAATATTCATTTTGATAATCCAAAAGACCCTCTGAGAACAACACAGATTGTGTCCATGTTGGATTCAGTAGGGGTCAATCAGAACGTAATAGGACCTACTCATAATGGTGGTCACACTCTTGACCTGATACTAACATACAGATTAAATATAGACAATATAGTCACACTTCCGCAGTCTGAGGTTTTCTCAGACCATTATCTCATCTCGTTTAAATTGCGTATTGATCATAATATTTGCACCTCGCCATGCTACCACGTAAAATGTACATTCATGTCAGCTACTGTACAGAGTTTCATCAACAACCTCCCAGAGGCATCAGTTAGATTTGGATCACCATCTGATCTCATAAAATTCGATCAGGCGAGTGAATGCTTAGAATCAAAGTTCCAAAATACACTAGATAAGGTAGCTCCACTCAAAAGAAAAATAATTAAAGAGAAAAAGCTAGCACCCTGGTATAATGATCAAACACGTACCTTAAAACAGACCACTCGACAATTAGAACGTAAATGGCGTCAAACCAAACTGGTAGTATTTCAAACTGCATGAAAGAGAGCCTACTGAACTATAGACGATCTCTTAGTGCTGCTAGAAAAGTCTCTCTCTCTCACCTTAATAGAAGAAAATAAAAACAATTCTAGATGTCTATTCAACACTATAGCAAAATTAACTAGGAATAAAACCACCACAGAAACAGGCACACAATCACACCTGTGAGGAGTAAGTTCAATCAACCTCCTCATGGTAACTCAAAGTTAATATGCACGCACGATGAGAACATAAAGACATTGTCAATGGATTGATGATTTACCATGGAAACCCAGGGTGAGAAAAAGCGAACCGCATACATTAACGAAGCACCTTCACTCACTTCGGATGAGGAGCTGATGCTGTCCCTTAATCAAGGGCAACCCATGATCGATGGGATTCCAGGGGGCAGTTTATCAGTGTCAGCTACTTCCCATGATACAAGTGGCTTGGTAAAATGTAGGTATTAACATATTAGTACTAATGACTTTTTTTTATTTAAGTTTCCAGTGATAAATCCTTAAACACTCAAGACCATACACACTGCCACCATTTGAAAAAGGAATTTTGAAATAAATTGTGTCAATGTTTCACTTGTGTATTATGCATGCTTTTTTTTTTTTTATTTTACTGCATATGGTGTGTACAATCTTAATTGTAGTGTCGCTATTAGATCAAATGGAGTTGAAAAAGCTGAACATAAAAAAAGACCAGGCTTGAAATTGAATTGCTGGAGCACTGGCTAAAGGTGGGCAAACTATTTGCCTAGCAATTATTATTCTGTCATTTATTATTGAATGAACCACACTTGACTCTTCACTTTATTTTCCACATGCTCTGCTTCACCCAAGTTATATACAGAAAACTCCCTATGGCAAAAAAAAAAAAAAATGAAGGGCAATGCATAAAATGTGCTCGGTGTTAAGGCCTGTTCACACCGGGACGTTTTTTCAGCGCGTTAAACGTTCCATTTAAGGCCCCATGTCTAAATCAATGGCTGTCAATGGGAGTGTTCAGACGTGGCATCAAAGCGTCAATTTTTTTTTGTTGAGGGATTCGTTGTTTTTTTTTTTTACGTCCGCAATAAAAAAGGTCCGATCAATGAGATTTTGTTCACATGCCCAGAGCCGCTGAAGTTACATAAAAGTATGACCTGATGGCTCTCAAATACAAAACTGTCTTGTCGACAAAGAAGAAGATGCAAGTACCCACCATTTTAGTGAGAGAGTGTATAAGTGACATACTTGAAATAAAATGCTCACTGCTAATAAATCCTTCTGCCTACACACATAAACAAGGTATCCTTTGAAAGCACCAGATTCAAAATGACTGTGTGTGTGTGTGTGTATGTGTGTGTGTGTGTGTGTGCACATGCGTTTAACAGAGACTTACATTTTCCAATTGTATACATTCTTGCCTCAAAGAGAAGGAAGACATTAGTATTTGATTCCTGCTGTGTTAACATATTGAGAGTCTAAAAGACTGGGTGCTGTTTATGTATTTTATTTTGGTTTTATTTGTTTCGTATCATTTTCCAAGTATTTCTGGACACTTGTAACAAACACAGTATAAATGAACTTGGAAATACAGTCAACAACTTCTGATAATCCTTACAATGGTAATTCACAAAGAACATTTTTTATACTTGATTTCAACAATACAATCATTTCTCAGGAGAATAATGACCAGAAAGCCCCAAAAATAAATCAGGGCCTCAAATCACTCTGCATTCATATGAACATTGCAGGAGTGTGATAAAAAAATAAAAATAAAAAAACCCATGAAGCTTATTATTCAGAAACTTTTATATCCATATATCACAAAGCCAGATCATTTTCTGTGATTGGCATGTCACGGTGACGGTAATTTTAATAATCATACTTGTTCATGTTAAAAGTAATATTATAGCACTAGGCTATAAGAAATGATTGACAGCTCATATCTTTTGCAGAAATGCCCCTCTCTCATCAGACCATGCTGATTTGCTTATTTAGTACACATTTTTCAAACTTGTAGTTACATATTAGCTCCATTAAGTAGTTTCATTTTCTTTACAATGTGCTTTTGAGCAGTTTGAGGATTTGAGGTAGTGGAGACCAGTGCACATAGCAAATACAATATACAGTTGACTGGTAGCTCCTTGATACATAAAAGTAAGAATTCACAATCAGTCAGTAAGGGCTGTATTCAGAATTTGCAAGTTCAGTTTTAAAGTTATCATGCCTCTGAGTTTGCCAGATTTGTCTTGAATAGACGACTCTGAGAATGAGTTTTTCAGTAGCATCTAGACTACTGCCTTTACACACATTCATTTGCCTTTAAGCCTGAAAAAATAAAATAAAATTGAGGAATGAAAAGAGAAAATAACTTTTTTTTCTTTCTTGTCAAATTAGGCAAAAGACAAATTAAAAATTAACTTTATAAATAGAAAATATTTTTTGCTGTCAAATGTAATAAAAGCAAGAGTTAATTTCAAAATAAATTTTCTAATATGATGTGAGTGATATGTGAATAAGAAAATGATAAGCATTGGAAAAAAAGACTGACATATAATCGCCCTCTATTATATTGCCATTATATTGGTGCATGAATGGACCTAGGTGTAATTATCACAATAATCATTGGCTTCCACCCATTAAGCAGATTATAAAATAGCACTTGATCCATCATATCCTATTATTTAGCATTTTCACTTAAATTTCATAATTCGACTGTTACTCATGCACACAACTTAATGATACCATGAGACAGAGGCCATGAAATCATAATATGTGTGCAGGATGTAGACTATTTTATCATGCTTTCAATTGACTATAATTAGTCAAATTAAACTACAAATCTAAATTAAAACTTAATGCCAAAGTTTCTGTTGAATGCACTCTCGTATAAAGAAAACATGCCACTGGTTTGAAGGATAAGCTGACCAAACAACAATCTGCCATGTTTTGGCTCACATTAAATGTTGTTAAAAAAATCATACATGATAAAAAAGATTTAAAAAACTCATCAAAATAAGCAGGGTCTCAGGCTCTCCTCCAGTGTCCTCCATTTGTAAAATTTAGTGATGTTATTAATTAAATACAGTGCCCTCCACTAATATTGGCACCCTTGGTAAATATGAGCAAAGATGGCTGTGAAAATTTTTCTTTATTGTTTAACCTTTTGATCTTTTGTAAAATAAATAAATAAATAAATAAATAAATAATAAAATAAAATAAAATAAAATAATAATAATAATAATAATAATAATAATAATAATAAAAGAAATTCACAAAAATACTCTGCTCTCATGGATATCAAACAATTGCAAACACAAGACAGATGTATCTAAAAAATATCTTTGTTAAATATAGGTATGCAACAATTATTGGCTCCCCTATGAATTCATATGAGAAAAATATATTTGAAGTATATTCCCATTCATATATATATATATATATATATATATATATATATATATATATATATATATATATATATTTAGCATACCTGGGTGACTAGGAACAGGAAATTGTTCAACCATGACTTCCTGTTTCACAGGGGTATAAATATGAGGTAACACATAGGCCAAATTCCCTTAGTCTTCATAACAATGTGTAAGACCAAGGAGTATAGCTGTGATATGCGGTAAAAGGTTGTTGAGCTTCACAAAGTCGGAAGTGGCTATAAGAAACAGCAGAAGCATTGAAAAATGCCCATTTCCACCATCAGGGCAATAATTAAGAAGTTCCAGTCAACTGGAAATGTTACAAATCAACCTGGAATTGGGCGTGTGTCTATATTGTCCCAATGCACTGTGAAGATTACGGTTCAGGTGGCCAAAAAATCTCCAAGGATCACAGCTGGAGAATGCAGCAGTTTGTTGCATCTTGGGTTCAGAAAATCTCCAGAATTACGATCCCTACATTACCACAAATTTTTTGCAAGGGTTTCAAGAAAAAGCCTCTACTATCATCCAAAAACAAACTCAAACGTCTTCAGTTTGCCGGACACTACTGGAACTTCAAATGGGATTGGGTTCAATGGTCAGATGAAACCAAAATAAAGCTTTTTGGCAATAAACACCAGAGGTGGTTTTGGCTGCCAGAGGACCTGGAAATTATGTTAGGATACATGGCATCATGGACTATCAAATATCAACAGATATTAAATGAAAACCTGACTGCCTCTGCCAAAAAGCTTTAAATGGGTAATGGTTGGATCTTCCAGCAGGACAGTTATCGGTAACATACATCAACATACATCAAAAAAAAAAAAAGGTTTACTGGCCACAAAATCAAGGTCCTGCCATGGCCATCCCAGTCCCCTGACTTGAAACCCATAGAAAACCTGTGGGGTGAACTGAAGAGGAGAGTCCACCAGCATAAACCTCGAAATTTGAAGGATTTGGACAGATTCTGTATGGATGAATGGGCTCAGATCTCTTGCCATGTATTTTCCAACCTAATCAGGTATTATAGGAGAAGACTCAGAGCTGTTATCTTGGCAAAGGGAGGTAGCACAAAGTATTGACTAAAACAGTGCCAATAATTGTTGCACACCTATATTTCCTCTCGGGTTCCTCTCAAGGTTTCTTCCTCTTAAAACATCTTAGGGAGTTTTTCCTTGCCACCGTCGCCACTCAGTGGCTTGCTCAGTTGGGATAAATTCGCACCTTTAATATCTGTATACCATGTTGATATTTCTGTAAAGCTGCTTTGAGACAATGTCTATTGTAAAAAGCGCTATACAAATAAAATTGAATTGAATTGAATATTTAACAAATATATATTTTTTGATAAACCTGTGTTTTGTTTGCAATTGTTTGATATACATGAGAGCAGAGTAGTTTTTTAACAAAAGATCAAAAGGTTAAACAATAAAGACAATTTTTTACAGCCTTCTTTGCTCACATTAACCAAGGGTGCGAATATAATATTGGAGGGCGCTGTAGTAGTGTCATATTTATGTATTTGATACTGGAGTGAATGGCAATACATAGTTATTTTAGTTCATTTAAAATGGCAAAAGATATATTTCAGTTCATATTGTGCGTATATCAATGCTACGCTTAATATCAAGTTCAGAATCACATGCAACTGACTCATGTCTCTGTATTAAATAAACTCCACCCCATATGTAACTCACATAACTTCTGAATAGTGTTTATGTCTGAGGTATATATCTTAACTAATCTCTGAATACAGCCCAAAGTGATATGTCAGGTCAAGTCTTGTCCAGTCAACTTACCAGAATGAAACACATTGTTGAACTTAATGAAATTATTTAACTAATGGGATGGTTAGGTGTCCACATGCTTTTGGCTTAGTGTATTATTACCACAGTAACGCATGTTCCCATAGCACAAAGCACTTTAAAGTACAATGGGAAAGAAAAATCTCTTCACTTCTTCACGTCTAGGTCAGGGATCATATATACCATGTATTAACTTGGTTCAACCCCAGCCAAACTGGTTCCATGATGGACCACAATGTTACATTATGATAACGTATTTACATGAACATTCATGAGCCATTTTAACATTTTAGCACAATGCATTTATAATATTTAAGCAACTTAAATTGATAGAAAAAATACAAAAAAATAAAATAATGATCCACTGTTCTGTATGACAAGTAAAACAATGCCCCCCCACTACCTTACAGAAACACAACCTTAGCAGTTTTGTAAGTGTTTACAGTTATTCATGATTTAAATTTTTTTTTACAGACAATTAAGAACGCTGCTAGAGAATAAACAAACTGCTCATAATGTTTTCTTAACAATCCACAAATACACTGAACAATTTTATTTAGAACATTTATTATATTTACTATATATTTATATATTGCCCTATGATGGGTTGGCACCCTGCCCATGGTGTCCCCCGCCTTGTGCCCCGAGTTCCCTGGGATAGGATCCAGGCTCCCTCGCAAAAAACATACACTATGTATGTCCTGAGGTTGTTGAGGAGAAGACATATAGAGTCTAACTAGTTATTATTATTATTATTATTATTATTAGTAGTAGTAGTACTATTATGTTATTTTCCCCCTTACTACAGCATTGTGTTTAATTACATGTCAGCCTCACTTTAGAAGAACACCATCACTCATCTTGCTTGCTTTCTAATGATGTTTTCAAACCTCAGTCTCTCTAAGGTCACTGCAGTTATGGAGTTCACAGTGACGATAGATGGCAGAAAAAGTATTTGTATCCCAGAATATATGGGTTTATTTTAATTCTTATGGGTTTTGTTTTTCCACATCCTCTCATCCTTATATACTTGCATACATATAAGTAAATAATAAAACTTACTACTTATAAGGGATAGACTCTCCAATAAGCTTCACAGGTTGCATAATCAATTCTTTCTCTCTCACAGCTGTATCTCACTAACAGACATCGTTTGCCAGCAGCAAACAAAAATCAGGCCAACTCTCTAATTTCTACATGTCTAGACTTTGTCATTATAAATGATTGGGTGATTATCTATCCCTTCCCTGTGTGTAACCTTGGCCTAACTTTGAACTCCTTTCCAAGCTATCAAGCTTTTGCTTTTCAAATTAGAACACTCACCAAAATGATTTTATTTAAAATTATAATACTGTATATACAAAATTCACTTGTCAAAATTCTCACCCATACAGCAAGATCTACTTACATTACTTACACTTGGTTCCTAGAGGTCTCCAAGTTTAGATGATGTATTATCTGAGGTCTTGTTGTGTCTTAGTATCCAAACTTTGAAACCCTATCTCAGTCTTTGGGTTTGTTCTCTTATTTCATCTTTTTGAATGCTCCTGTTCAGTCAGCAATTTTACTGTCTTTCCTTCTATTGTTTTGGTGTTGAAGTTTTTGGTTTTATTCTGTTAATTGTGTTTGTAAATGTTAGTTTGTGTTGTAAGCGGTGATGTAATGCAGTAAATTTTTGTTTTTGTTGATGTCTCATTGTCTGTTTCTTCTTGAAAGCAATGAGAAAGGTGCTCCATAAATTAAACATATCCTTCTATGCTTCCTTGTGGATAAACATCAAATGCAAAATGTTGAATTTATATCATGGTCCTTGAATAACTAGTTGAGATGCTAGCTCACAGCACACCACACTGCTCAACTTGCTATAGAATAAACATAGTAGTTCTAATAGCTTAATGGTTGAATGCTTGAAAAAAATTTTTTTAAAAAGATTTCATAAAAATCCCAAAATATGTATCTGTATTCTGAGAGTACTAAATATCCACTGATCCACAATGGCATTAAGAAAAATAAAATTATATAATCAGCACTCTCTTATGGCCTTTCATTATTATGGCATTTACATACTGAAATAATGTCCATGTTATTACAATAAATTAAGTTTGTAATGTTTAACATAAACCTGCTGTTATTTACTATTTTTTGCTGAACTTACCTATTTTATTTACTGTAAGTGGAAGTTCTGTACTCACTTTAAATAACAGTGCAGGGGCTGATCAAAAGGGGGGATAACAAATCAACAGCACTGTAAGTAATTAAACAATAAATATCAGTTTTCATACATAATATTCTGCTTTCTTTACTATCATACAAAGATTTTTCTGTAACATTTAATTTTGTGCTGGAAAACTGGTGTTTATATATATTACTATACAAATTTACTCTCACTCTCTCTTTTCCGACTGTGTGTGTATGTATGAAATGTCAAACAAGCTGAAGGAAAGGTCAGCAGATGTATTTCCTATACTACACGTTAGTCCTACAACATTTTATTTCTCAGGGTCACACTCTGTTTGATTACAGAAAGCAGACAGTATGAATATTATTCTAGTAGGATAGATATTTATAGGGAAATGTCAAAATGACATGTCAGTATTAATCCTTTAGTTCTCAGAGCATGCTGCAGATTTTTTCATGCAAGATGTGTCCTGCACTATACCATACATAAAAAAATCCTAACTGGCATGGATGGCTAACATCTTCATACTCAAAACATTTATCCTGTTAATTTTTTTCATTGACTTTAAGCATCTGTTTCCTGCTCTGGTTTTGCTGTACTGTCTTAGATATTTGGGTTTGGTGGCAAAGCTCAGAAAGATTCTATTTCTTTGTCATGTCTCTCCGGAATTGTATTATACAAACTCAAAATCAAAACTGTAGTGTTTTGGATTTTTGGTTTTGGGTAGCTCACTACAAGTGTCCATTTAGTAATTGCAAACAGATTTTACCCTTAAACAGGAATACTGGTTAAATGGATATAGAGCAATATGCAGACCAAAACACTAGACACTTTACATTATATTACACTGTGTATATAATGAAAACTGAATGCAACCACCTCCCCACTGGGCTGTCTTTACTCCATTACTTCACTCCCTTTACAAAGAACCTCCCCCCATACTGCTTTCAGATACTTTTTCCAGGTCCTCCATGACTAGGTCTTGCTCATTCACATGGTTGACCCTGGTGTTGTCCACACTGTTCAATGAGATAGGCTCAGTAGAGGGCTGAGGGTTAGCTGGCAACACAGAATTACTCTGCATTCTATGCGAGTAGGTCTTACGTCGATGACCGCCCACTGAGCACAGGTTGAACTTAAACATTGCTTGAAATCCACGCCGGAAATTCTCATTGAAGAAACCGTAAATTATAGGGTTGACACTGCTGTTGAAGAAGGCTAGCCAGTGAGCAAAAGGATATATGTAGATGTTAATAAGCCTATACTGGTTCTCAGTAAGCCTGGCATAATCAGTAAGCATCATCAGTGTCCACAAAGGCAACCAGGACAAGATGAAGAGGAAGGCTACAACAAGCAGCATTTTGATGACTCTCTGTTTCTTCTTGGATACAGTGTGGCGGTTGTCATGGCCAGGTTTTCCACCTGTTGGCACAGCAGTTTTGAACAGAGTGATCCCAATCCTCACATACATGATCACTATTAGGGACAGAGGAGCCAGGTATATGTTGGCAAATAAAACAGTGGTATATATCTTTCTCATCTCTTGATTTGGCCAGTTTTCTCGACACCAGTAGAAAGGACTGGACCTGTTGCCATCCCCAAGAAAGACACGAATTGTTTGCTCTTTGGTCACTTGAAGCATGACTCCAGACGGGCACATGATTGATATGGCCAAGACCCAGATGATTACAATGATGAGTGTGGCAGTCGATATTGTCAGTTTTTGCTTGAAGGGATAAACAATGCATCTGAATCTAAAAGAAAGAAATAAAGATTGTAAGTGCTGATCAAGACATACATGATCATCCTTATCACAGTATATTCCTGTAGATGAACTCTACAATGTAAATATCAAATTAATATAAGCACATCCCATATTAGCTGATCCATAGAGCCACTGCTGTGGAATCAGTTAAATTATGGTAATTTTTCACATATTGTACTGGTGTTCAGTAAGCAAGGCTTGTGATTAAAGGATAAAGGTTTCAAACAAGAATTCATCCATTTGGTAAATCCCCACAGCATTTTCCAGCACAGGTTCCAGCACAGGAACCTCAATGCTTGATACATCAAACAACAATGCTGGATATTTCAAACTTTTAACAGAACCCATTTTTAATATTAACTTTTTCAGAACCTAAATATACAGTGCCCTCCACTAATATTGGCACCCTATTTCACACCATTAGCAAAGAAGGCTATGTAAATTGTCTTTACTGTTTAAGCTTTTGATCTGTTGTTAAAAAAAATCACAATACTCTGCTCTCATGGATATCAAACAACTATCACAAAAAAAGGAGTAGTCAGAGGAGAATGGCCAGACTGTAAATGTACTCAATACGCTCTATGTACACATGAGAAAATATGACAGCATATGAATATTTAATGCAGAAAGTACCATTATTGTGGTGTGCAGGTTAGAGCTGACACCAGAGTGCCAGCTGCTACACTAGGGCCAGACTGGTTTGAGCTGACAGGAAGGCTAGTACGATGAGTAAAATAATCATTCTTTACAACCATGATGAGCACAAAAGCATTTCAGTATGCACAACATCATAAACATTGATGTGGATGGGCCACAACAGCAGAAATCTGCATCAGGTTCCATGCCAATCGCCAAGAACAGGAATCTGAGACTTCACTGGGTAAAGGTTTAACTAAGCTGGACAGTTGAAATAGGAAAACTTTGCCTAGGCTTTTTCCAACAAGATAATAATAATAAAGTGGGTAGTGAGTACATGCTATTGATTTACCCAAAGGAATTCTGAGAAGGAGCTCAGCAAATGGCAGATTTTGAACTATTAAGAATTCATTGCAAAGCAGTAGCTTTGTTTCAGAGAGGATGAGCAAGTAAAACTGATTTACAGAGCAGAAATATTCAAATCAGGTATAATGACGTGATATGATATTTTTCATAAGTTAGTCAAGTTAATACAAATCCCATCCCCACAGATCCTGAAAAAAGTTAATTGAATTTATGTAATTGAAATGTGTACATTGGTTATATGTGAATAAACTGAGTTGTATTAACACAATTGGTTTTCATACAGCTACCGTTACAGTTACCGTTACATATGAATCTGTGGTGATGGATGTCCAGGAATCGCAGGTGATGGCCACTCGGCTGGCGTTACCCATCACTCTGGATTTTGTGTCACTGTATAGACCAGGTATAGTGGTGTCTGTGAAAAAACTTAGAGAAGGGATTCTGTATCTTGGCTCCAGGGTATGGAGGAGGACGCGAAAGCCAGGATTTTCCACGAACGAGTAAGGGCGGAGATCCTTTGCAATAAATGTGGCAATGGACTGTGTGATCTTCTTTGCCCTTTCAGATGTCTGAGATAAAGTATATAGCATGGATTGTTGTATTGTTGGCTGATTATCTGTGTTTTGCGGGGTTGCTGCTAACTTTACATCCAGGTGAAAACAGGACATTTGTAGTGTTGCTGAGGTATTTAATCTTGGCTCGACATATCTTGCACACTGCATAATTTTTTATCAAGCTTGTTATTCTTAGATTCCTAAAAGCTGAAATGTGCCCAAATATCTGCTTTCAAGCAGCTAGGTGCATTTTTAAGCACCGGCTCCTGCTCTTTCTCTCCACCACGTCTCCTATCTACAATACCTCAGACAGACGAACGTGCGACATAGGCAACTTTATTAACATTTATTTAATAAGAGTACTTTATTTACGATAGAAATAGTGCTGTGTGTGTGTGTGTGTATATATATATATATATATATAATGTGTGTGTGTGTGGTTTTTATGCATCAATGCAGAATCAATCACATCGTGACACAAGAGTGTCACCTAGCCATGTATGGGCTCCCCTTTGAATCTAATTCATCTCAAAGTGTCTTTTTTCCCTTGTAACTGTTGCCTCTGACTTGACTGTTACGGATCAAAATATAACTTCATATCCAGGTTTCTGTGTCTTTGTTAAAAGCACTATATAAATTAAATAACATTTAATTGGACTATAGACATTCATTTTTATGTTTGGAAATACCCTGTAATCCTTAAATTCTGGGAGAAAATTCCAAAGGAACTGAGAATAGTCTTGACAACTCATTTTAGGAAGGACCCATGCTTTTTCATATTAAACCTCTCCACCAAAGCTATAGCTATGAGTAGGAGCCAGGTCAAAATATTTAAGTTGCTATGCCTTCCTAGAAGATAGAAGTAGTGAGTAAAAGCTAAACCTCCAACAGTAACCAGTAGTACAGGCAATTGTTTTTTAGAGTTTTACCATTAGAGAGAATAAGAGCCAGCCTGAGAAGGAAATTAAATACTTATTTTGGATAATTGACTTAAAGGTATGGTCTTCAGTGCTTGATATTTCAGGTTTAATAGGTGCTACTGGAGTATACTGGAGTGTTTGTTGGCACTTAATTTTCTATTAAATGTAGTAGCTCAGTGGTTAAGCTGTTGGACTTCTGACTGGAAGGTCATGATTTCAAATCCCAGCACAACCAAGCTGCCACTGCTGGGCCTTTGAGCAAAGCCCTTAACCCTCAACTGCTCATTTGTATTAAAAAGAAAGAAAGAATTGTAAGTCACTCTGGATAAGGGTGTCTGCCAAATGCCATGAATGTAATTGTTCAGTCCTGCTGAATCAAGCAAATTCATAATATCAGGAGAAAACAAACTTTCATTTTGTTTTATTGTAAAAGCAATAGACATTTTAATAATGGACAACTACAACTCTCTTCTTGCTTGTATTCCTACATACGGTATAGCTTCTGTTCAGAGCATTCAGAATGTTGTCTAAAATCTTTCATATTACCCTCCACAGAGGTCACTCCATTTGATTCACCAAGAATAAAAAAATAAAAACACATGTCTTGGCATTGCAGGTCTCAAAAAACTCTGCGCCATGTTACTTATGAACCCCGATTATGAACTGTACACATGTACCCTCAGGTCCCTTGGCATGTTCCTCTCTGTTGTCTAAACCTGCTGGCAGCACCTTGTAGACCTCTCTGTTTCAGCATCATGGCACTTCAGTAGTGGAATAAAATTCCCATTTCACTCTGAACAACCCTGTGTCTCTATTCTTTCTGCAAATATCTATAGACCTTCTTCCTCAGGAAGTATCTGGAATTTTCTGAGAGTTTCTTTGTAAAAGAAATGTTTGTCCCAGGCACAGTAAACTCACTGGCAAGGTTGTGGGATTGTGATTCATTGCCTTTCCTTCTCAACCCACCTAACACAGAAGGGAATGTTGGACTACTCTACTGGATGGACACATCCAATGACAAGTATAAGGGATTTATCCAACAGGTGTGCATAGATATATGGATTGGGTGTACATACAAAAAGCACCTGTAGAATTCATTCTATCAGGAGTGCTATATACATGGGCTTGTGTATTTCAGGACCAGGCTGTTTTTGTTTTTTTGTTTTGCTAAAAGCTCTGAGTGTTTTTTCAGCAGATACAAATCACAAAACCAATACTGGTGAATGTGCCATCAGCTGCTACCTCAATTGGAGAGGGAAATGAGGAGACAAATGCAATACCTATGCATGCCCAAGTTCTTTCAACCATATAATTGACTACAGTTACATTTCATAGAGAAGAATATAGCGGGAATTGGTGTTGGATTATCCAGTTCCCCTACACTAACTTGCAATGTGTTATTGGACTTCCATGAAATGTGTGGGTCTCACAATGTCACTGGACCTATTGACTACATCCCATGTTGCAGTTAAAGTCACCATAAAATAGATTAAATCATGTTTATAGGAAAAGCTTTTATTCAATCAATAAGTAGTTGTTTTGTAACATGCAACTGTTTAAACTTGAGCTTTTATTTTCTGTAACATCCCTCTGGGCTACCACAAAGGAGAAATCATGAAACAAACAACCAAAAAGGAAAACAAACTTGCAGCTTTCTAGCTCCTTCTATGCTTCACAGGTTTACTCACAGTCTCATATGTTCATACACGCTCACTGTCTCACAAAGACAGAGGAAACAAACACGTACTGTAAATACATTCAGGGAAGGAATATTCAGGCATGCCAACTCAATCATTAGGCCTCTGCTTCATCCTCATACCCTTCCCTTATAATGCAGACCCACATCAAACTACTCACCCACCTGCTACTGAAATTTCTGTTTGAGAATTTATTATGTCTTACACCCACATGATGTCAGTGAGAAAATATGGAAAGAAAAATCCATATCTGGAGATCAGCAGTGTTGTGGTATTCAATTAGGCATGTGTATAAGGACTGAAAAAGTCTTGGTAGCAGGTGCTTTTACTCTCAGAAGGCTCGGGATTGGGTACTCAGATATGAAGCCCAAAAATATGCTTGTGAGACAAAGTGTTTTTGTTTGTTTATTTAAAAATCAATACTGTAGAATACATATGACTTTTCTCATGTGGCTCTGCTTATTGAACAAGAAGTTCATCCTAAAATCTCACTTATAGATTTTATAGATGATATGAATGCAAATGATTCAGATGGGAGATCATTATGCATAATGCAATTTTATTTCTTAAAAGAAAAATATAAAAGAAGGTTAATTAGTAATGAGCATATGGTACCCTGATGTACGGTCTAGTAGAAGCAAACAAGGACAGCAATATTACACACATATACGCACACAGCTTTTCTCAAAAGGCTTACTGTTGTCTATTCTAGATGTAGGGAAAAGAATGACAGTTCAGAATATTTCATTCAAGCATAAAGTGCAAAACACACAGCCTGGTGGATGTGACATCCATATGCCAAAGAAAGTCATGTGTATAACTTCAGTTCCACCCTCTCTAATAGATCAACAGAACAGAAACTGGATTTACATAATCCAGACAAAATGCTATATAAAAATTCAAAAATGCAGTTTGTATATTCAGTACATTAAACATGACATCTACTAGTGTGTGTACAGTAAATCTCCAGATCATTATATGTAGTGTATTATTTTTCTCAGGATTTTGTTTGTTGTTTGTTGCAGAATATACAAAAATTCACTTATTATCTTCAGTCCCCTGTTGATGTTTGTTTAAAGGCTAATAACCTAGAGAGACAGAACATCCAAAGGGAAAACTTTACTAAAGTCGACACAACTAGATGAAAGGAAAAGCAGTACTAGAAGGTGTGACAGATGAAAGATAAGGATGTGATGCACAGCTGCAGGTTTGGTTCAGGAATGTCACATTCAGGATTCTAATACTCCTTCCAATGCATCATTTATTTATTTATTTATTTATTTATTTATTTATTTATTGGCAACACCTGTTTTGCATATTTGTGCTGTTGTGAGGGATTCTGTCCAGGGGGTTGAATAATTTTGAAACTGGAGAAATCATTATAAGTTGCATTTTCAGTTGAATTTGGGGAAACCACTTGAAGCATTCGTTGTGTTGAACTATTTCAATTTCTTTTGTTTGATTTGTTCATTGCAAATAGCTAAAAGTCTGTAAATTTTGACAATAAACCTGATTTGCAATGGGGGTTGAATAATTTTGATTGCAATTGTATGTATAAAATTATTATCATCATAATCATCATTATTATAATTATTATTGTTACTATTATTTATCCTCCTCCATTACTCTTTGGTGGTCATGGGTGGGCTTGATGGGTGGGTAAGTGTGGGTTTTGTAAGCAAAGGGCATGACAAACGCAATATTGGCATATTGGCCAATAATTACTGTGCCTGTTGTTCTGTTTTAATAGTTAAACGTTGTTTCATTTAACTGTGTACTGTACCAGCTGTATATGGTTGAAATGACAATTTCAAAAAGTGACTTGTCAAATGACAAGTCACTTGACCTGACTTTTTAGCTATGACTGGTAATATAGTGGGTACAATAAGGTAAAATGCAATTTTACTAAATCATGGATCACATATACACACCTATACATACACAATCATAGACACAAATCAAGGCTCATATCGCAGCTGTATACAAACCCCACCTACAAAACAGGTTTGTCTGTTTTGTGTGAGTTTATTACTCCCTCCATTAATGGAAAAAAAATTACACTTATGAAGGTCTAGTGGATGACGATCATAAATTGTTCACTATATTTAGGAATTACTTTAGCAAAAACACTATTCTGTAACAAAATTAGGCTCACATATACAGTATACAAAGTTTTATGCACGGGCAGCTTATTTTCTGTCACTTTGTTTGAAATGTAGAGGTCTGCACAGAACTCTTTTTTTTTAATCCCAACACTCCCATTATCAAAGGAATTCTGACAAATTGCACCCACCCCTGCAGTTATTTTTGTTATCCTGTAAAGCTAAAAAAAAAATTAAAGAAATCTTTGAAATGTGACATAGTGAACTCCATCTTAATCAGTTCTGTGCAAAAGAGTGCAATCAGTGCCGTGAATTGCATGTCACTCCAATCTTAATCAGCTACCTTAGAGAAGTGCATGGAAGCTGGCAGCAGTTTATTCAGGCTCATTATCAGCCTGGTTAAACCTCCTTAACACTGTTTTAAACATAGCCTTCTCCAGCTCAAAGAATAGCAGTCACTATAACAAGGCCTATAATAAGGGCTCTGTTGATGGACATGAACTTGCTGCACAATCTCAGTTCCAGAATCAATCCTTTCAAGTGCATTTTAAGAACTGGTGCATCCTTAATATGATACACTATTATCCAAATTTATTGTATTGATTTATTCATTTTAGTAGTTAACAGTGTATCCAAAAAAAAATCTAAGCTGGAAATGTATCAGTGGATTGGAGCCTGCTGTTTATGGCTGTTAAGTAAAGTACAGTTTGACACCTTTTTGTGCATTGCTTACATAGATGTTTTTAACGTAGTTTTAAGCTGTAAGCACTTGTTACATTACAGTACAGTTACAGTAGTGATCAGTGTTTAACTTACCTGAAGACTAGGCCTACATTGGAAGATCTGTTTTTAATAGCTGATGTAAGAGGAATGTAATGGATGAAGTGAGCGCAGTGTAATTTTGCAGTAGCAAACAATTTAATTTTTCTTTTGACCAAAGAAAAAAAATTATCAGCCTACAATTATGTAAACAAATTAATATTCCTTATATAAGGAAAAGTGGACATTGACAGATTAGCATGTTTTTAAAATGCAGCTTACATATTTTCACTGACCATTCATATGGAATCATCTCAATGATTGTCAAGTAATTTTCTAATTAATTACACACATTAAGTATTTCTGTAAAGACAATGGCAACATACAGCATGCAGAGTCAAAATGTTTCAGTATTTCAGTATACTTGCCTGGGTAATACAGTATAGCTGACAGTATATCATATACTTGGCAAAAAAAGAAACGTCCTCTCACATTCAGCTGCTTTTATTTCCAGCAAATTTCTTAACATGTGTAAATATTTGTATTAACATAAAAACATTCAACAACTGAGACATAAACTGAACAGGTTGAACTGAACAGACATTTGACGAACAGAAATGGAATAATGAGTCCCTGAACAAAGGGGGGGGGGGCACAATATCAAAAGTAACAGTCAGTATCTGGTGGCCTCCAGCTGCTTTAAGTACTACAGTGCATCTCATCCTCATGGACTGCACCAGATTGGTCAGTTCTTGCTGTGAGATGTTACTCCACTCTTCCACCAAGACATTCGCCAGTTCTCGATCATGTCTGGGGGGGACACATGGTTACATGTAATTTTCCACTGCAGAGACGATCAGCTGTCCTTCGTGTCTCCCTGTAGCACTGTCTTAGGCGTCTCACATTACAGACACTGACTACGTTTACATGGACAGCAGTAATCTATTTTATTGACCTTATTCTGAGTAAGACAATATTGTGATTAAGGCGTTTACATGAGTTGCTCTTAGAATACTCCTTTCATGTTCCTGTTTTACATGTTAGAGAACATAGATCGATTAACAGCACACATCATTACGTCACCGCGCCACGCCGGCCGACATTCCCAACAGAATTTTACATATCAACATACAGTTGCGGTACGTATACAGTTCATACACATTACAGTACCATATACAGTTTTGGGTGTTTTAATTTTAAATTTTTACGAACACTGTTCAAGTGCGGTTAATTATTTGTCATGCTGTATGTGCAAATAGACGTACTTACCTACTATATAGTAGCCAACATACATGTAATTCGCCTACTATATAGTAGGTAAGTACGTGGTTTCGTTTGCCGTAAAACGGTTGAGCACTGCCGTGTGTGATTGTGTCCTGTCGCAAAATGCGGTGAAAACTCCCACACGACGTTAATAATGTGATTAAGGTGTGTACATGTCTGTAATACATGTTGATAATGCGACTAAAACAGAAGTAGTGCATATGTCTTAATTTGATTTGTGTTTACTTCAAGTATGACTTTAATTGGATTAATGTAATTAAAAATTGCTGTTTACATGCTAGTTTCTTAATCAGAGTATTGTCTTAATCGGGTTAATATTGGATTACTGTTGTCCATGTAAACGTACTAACTGTAGTTTATTGCTCTGGCCACATCTGTAGTCCTCATGCCTCCCTGCAGCAGGCCTACGGCATGTTCACGCAGGTGAGCAGGAACCCTAGACATCTTTCTTCTGGTGTTTTTCAGAGTCAGTAGAAAGGTCTCTTTAGTGTCCTACGTTATTGTAACTGTGACCTTAATTGCCTACCATCTGTAAACACGTTCTTGTGCAATAATTGTTTATGGTTCATTGAACAAGCATGAAAAACATTGTTTAAACCCTTTCCAATAAGGGTTTTGCACAGTCTTTTGTAGTGATGTTTGTTGGTAAATGAGACTTTTTAGTTGTACCTAATGTTTCAACGCACGTGAATCAAAGAGAGCTTTGTCTGAATGAGCATTGTGATGATGTCACATGGCCCAAATCTGTGGAAAATTTGCTTGTAGTGAAAAGGATCAAATTTATCCTAAGGAAATATTGAATATTAGGAATAATAAATTGGGGATATTAAATCTCCAATTACTAAACAAATGAGATAAACTAAATGTATAAAGTGAATCAATTGCATGAGTGAGTCATGCCTGTACAACATGTGCTGTCTCGCGTAAAACTTGCCCGTGATGCATTTGGCAGAGAGTACATTTATCAAGACTGTCTTGATCACCCACAAGTAGATTATGAGTTTCTCCTGACAGAAGAACAGAAACATTGCCATGAATAACCAGCTGTCAATATTGCTGGTTTCTATTGGCATAACTTTGTTTTCAGATGTGCAGAGAACATGTATGCTTAACAGGCAACTCTATGGGATGATAAATGTTTTGGAAACAGGAAATAACTTGCACATACCATGGTAATTAGTAGCTGTCCGGATGTGATTTTTTTTTTATCAAAGATGAGACATTTTATTACAGACACCACCTTGAGAACAAAGATAATTTTACTAAATTATCTTTAAAATACAGTCTCCTGAAAGAGGGACGTTTCTTTTTTTTTTTTTGCTGAGTACAGTATATAACACTCTTGTTGTGATTTTACCATAGAAATGCATCCTCCATTTGTACTCACACAAGGCCTACTTGTTTCTGGGGTCACTGTCCTTTCTTTAGCTTGTCCACTTTTTGTTTTTCTTGGTGGCATATTGTGTATAGACATGATGGCAAAAGTAAAAAAAAAAAAATAAAATAAATAAATAAAAAGGACTCATATGTACAAATATAAGATGAAAAGTGATATTACCTGTCAACCGCAATAGCAACCAGAGTAAAGACAGAGGCAGAGACAGATATGCCCTGGACCATACCACTCATTTTGCAAACCATGCTTCCAAATGGCCAACCTGTGAGGAAGACAGAGAAAATTAATTTTCTCTGGGCTACGGTCAGCAGTTCTATATAAACCACACCTACATGACAGGTTTGTGCGTTCTGAGTAAACTCCTACCATAGCTAGCCTTTCTGCACATGTGTAGTCTATGCCTGCGGTCAGAAGGAAGGGGGTTGAAATATTGATAAAGTGGGTGGTCTGGACCATTTAAAATTTTGTGTGTCTTCCGGAGCGTATATGAAATTACACAGTCCGATAAATTAGGGGTGGGAATACCAATAATTTTTCTTGCTAAATTAGTTATCTTCAAGAGTTTGTTCTTATTGGTAACTTAGCATATGGAAAAAAAAACAAACGGCACCATACATAAGAACCGGCTCAATAATATTTTGATACAGAAGAAGAAGCAGACTAGGCTGAACAGACAGATATTTAGATTTATAAATAATGCCCAGATATCTGAAATGCTCCACCCTTTCAATCATCTCTCCATTAATGATAACAATGGAAGAATGGGTCAGTGTTTTTTTTATTATTATTATTATTTCTCTCTAACATGACAAGTTGTGATTTTTGTCTTATCAACAAAGGTTGGTGAGGGATAACTGGAACTTGTTTTCCATACTTTATGAACATTAAACATAACTATAAACTATTTTTTATAATAAAAATGTCTTTTTAAAAATTAATAACAAGTTGTAATAATTGGCAAATTGTGGTACAGCATATGAAGTAAAAAAAAAACAACAACTGTGTGTGTGTGTATATATATATATATATATATATATATATATATATATATATATATATATATATATATATATATACACACACACACACACACACACAGTACATGCCATTTTAAACTATTATTTTTGAATACATCAACAAACACTGAGTATACATTCTAGATTCTAGCTACATTGGGCTTTCCAGGGACAGTTATTGTTAATTTCATCTTCAAACATGAAAGTGTAAAAGACATGCTACTGGAATTATAGTGAGTAAAGACCAGGCCATAAATAAAGATCATTTTCTAGAATTGTTCAATAAGGTCTCACGGTATGACCAGGGTCTGGACTGGAAATACCCTGACCTGCAAAATTCAAGTAATGTAGTTTCTATTAAAAATAATAATAATAATAATAAAATAAAAATAATAAATAAATAAATAAAAAGACATAAGCAGCTAAAGATACAATTAACTGCAATTAAGACCATAATAAAAGTCTAAAACAGCTGAAAGTTTGCCTGAAAAAAGACTTGGGAAATCACAGTATAAAAACAGTATATTTTAGTTCTTGTTAGGTTTTAAGATAAGATCAGATAAACTTATATTAATCTCTTTCGGGGAAGTTTTTGACAAAATCCAAGATGGTAGAAAATCTAATTAGGTAGAAATTGATGTCAAAGGGTGTGTTGAACTCGACTTTGCCCAGGGAATCCTGGGATCCCTGGCTTTTAAATTTTGGACACACAGTTCAACAGTTATGACCATAATCATACCTCCAAATTTGGCCCAAATTTGACCCAATACACTAGAGTGTTGGTAGCACTTTTGGTCCAAATTTGGTCAGAATGTCCCTTAGAGTCTCCCCAATCAGTTTGCCAAATTTCACTACTTTTTTTTTTTTTATTTTTTTTTAACCAAACTGCCATAGACAGAAGAATAATAAGAAGTAAATGTAGAATAATAATAAGGTGCCTACGCACCTTCAGTGCTTGGCAGTAGTGTCAATGTGACAGGAATTCAATAAAGCACACATCATTCATACACCTAACCTTTGCACAATCTCATCCAATCACCCACTCCTTCACATTAAACACACATTAACAATGCTAATTACAGTGATTGAAAATATTTGTTGTACCCACATTCAATGGGAGATAATTATAAAAATCTAATTTACTTTTTTATTTTAAAAACAAAATTGTGACAGAAAACACAACCAAATGTAACAAGGTAAAAGTTGACTCCTGTCTTTACATAGTAGTAAGACTGAAAAGCAATCCCCTTTAATTATACTTGGGACTGAGATGATCTTAGTTAAACTTGAAGGGCCGAACTAAACATATGTGTCTCCGCTTTTCAATACCAATTCTCTTCTCATGCTTTCTCTTCACTATTTTATAGATGCTTGGCTACAGTGCTACTCTTTTTTAGTCTTATGGCTAATGATACCAGTGTTTTTGGCTGTTCACACATGTAGGTTTCGCTCCTTAATCTCAGGATTTGAATTCTATCTGCCTGTGAACTGAAATGAAGAAGGCAACTCCAAATGTGCAAACCTAAGAATAATAAAGGAGCTTGAAATATTTGCCATGAAGGTACCTTGTTAGAGGCAGAGACTCTGTGCTGTTACTAAAGGGAAGCCTTACCAAATATAAATTGTGGATGTTATCATTTTCAAAATAATCTTTTCAGAAACAATATTACAATTCAAGACATTTTAAGTTTGAAAAATATATTGTGTTGAAATTTTACAGTGTCCTTTTACAGTATGCAAGTCTTTAATTTTTCATGAAGGGTGACAATAAGGAATTAATAATTATTTGGTTTGGCTGTATCTTTGTAAGTACTATTGTCTGCTAATCATTTCAGTTACACTGTCATGTTCAGTCGTCTTTAGACTGTGGGATATGGTATTGTGATTGACTCATAAGGGGAGAAGAAGAAATGGATAATAAAGAGATGGAGTGAAACAGTCGCACGTTTCTCTCTCGTTAAGCACGAATCCAAAATGTTCCCAGATCGCTGATGTAACATTTGGTTTCCTAAACAAGATTCATGGCAGCAGCAGAACCTGAAGTGAAATTGTAGAATTCACCTGACTGGATTTTGCCGCGTTCAAACAAACCCGCACCAAACTAACAGACAACACCATATAAGGTGTTTGATTATGATTACGTAATTTGTGTATTAATATAAAAACTCCTGCTATATGGTAGGCTATAAATACAAATTAATATTACATCTGTTATTATTATTACACTTGTATACAAAATGTTGCACTTTATACTGGTCATAGTGCCCACTCAAGCAGAAACATTAACGTGGCATTGTGATGTGACACCACCTCAGCTGGCACTCTCTGCCTGTTTGTTTTAGCTAACTAGCTAATACTTGCTAGATAGTTTGCCAGTGGTGTGTTCATCTTCCTTGGTTTTTTCTGAGCTCCATCTTTGTATATTGTTTGCAAACATGTGAAACTAGCGATTCACATGAACAACTTTGCTCATTGAAATATGTCATGTCAACATTTTTATGATGATCTGTTATTCAGCCATCCTTGAGAATAATGCATGGTTTAAATCATTGCTGTAAAACAGCAAAACCTCTTGGAAATGATTTCTTAAATCTTCACATTCCCATAATGTGCTAAGCAACTCTCAATTTTTTTCTCAAAATTTATTCCCATAATCAATTGACATCATTTTTGGGGTACTATTTACCCACTAACATACTAACCACAGTCAGAAATTGAAGAAAAATTCCAACGTGTCTAAAGCTATCAAATATTCCAAACATAAGGAGTTAAAACATGTGCCAACACCATGTTGCCCAATTATCTCACCAAAAGTTCAAAATTAGCATGCACCTCATTTCAATGCTGGCTAAATTTCCTCAATATCCAAGGGCCTCTCATGACCAGCCTAAGATGGCTTATTTATCTCCTTTTTTGTCTCCACGTCATTGGACACCTAAATTCCTTTAATGAAGATTTTTACAAAATTTTGATGGGTATTGTTGAATTGATGAAGCAGCCATGTTCTTTATCCACTTAGCCAAGTATTAACTTAGCTAAGTAACTACAGACAGGCTGCCCAACAACTTACTAAGACATAAAGATTCTTAATAAGGTGTTGGGACACCATGAGCTGCCAGAATAGGTTCAACCCAGTTGAACTGTACTGGAGAGCTGGTGACGCTGAAGGTCATGTCATATGATTTACATTATTTTCCATCCATAAAGGTGATCAGACAGATGAACTCTATTGAATTGCAGTGTCTCTTTTTTCCAGAGCCCATAGTTTTTCCTTTTATTTGTCACCTGAGTTTTGCAAAGCTGATTTACCTGTTATCTGACCACTAGGAGATGATAGAAATGGAGTGGATTATTTGAAGTAATGTTAAACTACAACATAGCAACCGCAGCAAAACTACTCCAGGGATATGTACATAATTTACATTGTTCAGAGGTATCCACAGTGGTAATTGTAAATGAATAACAAAGCCTAAATGTAATTCATTTCTAAATGATATATGTAGAGCGCACAGTGGCTTAGTAGTTAGCACGTTCGCCTCATATCTCCAGGGTTGTGGGTTCAATTCCCACCACAGCCCTATGTGTGTGGAGTTTGCAGGTTCTCCCCGTGCTGCGGGGTTTCCTCCGAGTACTCCAATTTCCTCCTCCAGTCCAAAGACATGCATGACATGTCCAAAGTGCCTGCAGTGCCCTGAAATGGATCGACACCCCATCCAGGGTGTACCCCGCCTTGTGCCCCTTGCTCCCTGGCATAGGCTCCAGGTTGCCCATGACCCAGTACGATAAGCAGTATAGAAAATGGATGGATGGATGATATATGTATTCTCAATATGCCCTAATCTCACAGTAGGATTTAGCTGTGAATCTCTGGTTTTATGGATCACTGATGGTGAAACAAAGCCGCATATTCCAATCTGTCACAACACCATTACGCTATCTGTTGAAAATGCACAATGATACAGTCACAGTGATATAGTCACCAGGATATTTGCTCTAAACCCTACGTAAGGTTTCAGGGTTAGTATTAGTAGTTAAGGTCAGCAAATACAATTAATTATTTTCTCTTACAAATTGTAATATCACAATGAACTTTAGATTCCATTCTCACTTTGGTTGAGAGGTTACCTTAGTGCTGTTCCATTACACAGTCCCCTCCAAGCCTACTGGAAGTGCAAGGCCAATTCATTTGTTTTTGCTGTAGATTTTTGGGTTTCAGATCAAAAGATGAATGTGAGAAGAGAGTTTCAGCTTTTATTTTCTGGTATTTATATGTAGATGCATTAAACGACATAGTACACAGCACATTTTGTACCAGACCACCCAATCTGTAGGCAAGCAAAATTATTGGGTCATATGACTGACAAGTGTTTCTTGTTAACCAGGTGTGTCCTGTTAGATTGTCTGTTTAACAATAAATAGCTTTAGACATTTACTTTGGTTTTAGCTTTCAGTTTCACCTATGAAGACTGCATTTGCTGAAACGGATAAGCCAACATAAAGATCAGAGAGCTATCTATGGGAGAAAAACAAGCCATTTTGAAGCTGAAAAAAGAGGGGAACTCTATCAGAGGCATTGCACAAATAACTGGCATAGCCAATACAGCAAGTTAGAATGTCCTGGAAAAGAAAGAAACCACTGGTGTACTGAGCAACAGACACCAAATGAGTCAGCCAAGGAAAACAACAACAGCTGCTGACAGACACTGTGAGTGCTGTGACGAAAAAAACAAAAACAACAGTCAGTGACATCACCAACAACCTCCACAGCAGTAAGAGTTTGAAAGCCAGATTGGAATTTGCAAAGAAATACAGAGATGAGCCACAAATTTCTGAAACCGCTAGCAAAATGATGGAAAGTGTGGAGAAAGAAATGATGTGCTCATGATCCAAAACATACAAGCTTGTCAATGAAATATGGTGGAGGTAGAGTCATGGCTTGGGCTTTTATGCTTCTGGAACAGGCTCACTAATCTTTATTGATGATGTAACTCATGAAGGTAGCAGCAGAATGAACTCAGAAGTTTACAGGGATATGTTGTCTGCCAATTTACATGCATCCAAATTAATCAGGAGGAACTTTATCACGCAGCAAGATAGTGATCCAAAACACACTGCCAACTCAACAATGGACTTTATCCAAGGAAAAAAGTGGAAGGTTTTAGACTAGCTGAGTCAGTCACCAGAACTTAAGCCAATTGAGTAGCATTTCTCCTCCTGAAGAGGAGACTGAAGGGAGAAGCCTCCCGACACAAACAACAACTGAAAGAAGCTGCAGTATAAGCCCGGAAAAGCATCACAAAAGAAACAATTTGGTGATGTCAGTGAGTCAAAGACTCACTTGCAATTAATACAAGCAAGGGATGTGCAACCTAATAAGTGTTATTTACTTTAATTTACTTCAAGACTTATCTGTTACTATACTTGTGCTCACCTAAAAAATTGGGTGGTCTGATGCAAAAGGTTTTATGTTTTATGTCAATTAACACATCTAGATGTGCATACCAGTAAATAAAAGCTGAAATCCTAAACTCTCGTCTCATATCCATCTATTGATCTCAAACCCAAATGTCTCTTTTGTATAGCACAAATAAAGAATCGCTCCAATAAATTCAGAGGGAACTGTATTAAATGGCATTTAACTAAACACACAGATTATTAAAAGTCTAACAAAAGCCACAGTGATGAAATTTGCAATACATTTCATATTATTTTGAAGAAACCTTAAGCTCATTAAAGCTGCAGTAAAAAAATTTTATATGATATATTAACTTTAATGTATAGTGCAACAAAATGCAAGAGCAGAATTAGGAATTTCTAGTCTAAATGAAATCACTCAATACACAAAATTGCACTAACCTGTAATAATGTTGTCAAGAAGAGTTGTTGGCATGCAAAAAATCCCAACAAGGAGGTCACTGACAGCCAGGTTGAGAATAAACAGGTTAGTGACAGTACGCATAGTCTTGCTCCTTAAAACAATGAAGCACACAACTCCATTGCCAACCATGCAGACCAAGAATATGAGTAAGTATGAAACTATAAAGATAGCTGCTACTGATGTCTCATGCAGGTAAAATCCAACATATGTGATGTTGCTCCGGCGTATGGTGTGTTCTCTAGATATGTTGGGCAAAGTCCAGTTCTCATCATCCACAAGGGTGATGTTCAGCTCTCCGTCCATTTTTGATCTGAAACAGAAGAGATTAAGTAGTTTGATAGGTGAATTGTTCCTCACACACACAATGTTTTTTTTTTGTTTTTTTTTTTTTTAGAAAATGGGTTCTCCTGTGAATCTCCACTGATAATTGAGCTATATGTAAGCTGATCACAAAACCCATAATACACTGACTATAACGGGGATTGCAAAGGCAATCTATTTATTTTCTTCACATCATAAACATCACCCATCCAATCTATCTAGCCGACGATGCAAAAGAAGCAAAGAAAATGAATCTTTTCAGTTTTTGAGCAGTTGCTCATCAGCAAAAACTGAAAAGATTCATTTTCTTTGCTTCTTTTGCATCGTAGGCTAGATAGATTGGATGGGTCCCTAATTTGAAGATGACAGAGACTAAAACACTAAATGAGTAGATTGCAGTCCTAATCTTGCAGTGTCTTCCATGCTCTTATCCATTTAATGAGATCTTTTTAATGACTGAGCTCAGGTTTTATCAGAACAGGGAAAACATTGAATTGCCTAGTGCAAGAGAATCCCAGCATCAGGTGGGAAAATACATCCAAAATCTAATTATATTTTAATCACACAGACCCCAGCAGTCCCTGGTCCTGGATTACCCCCATTCCCGTTCATGTTAATGTTTCCCTGCTAATTATCTAATTAATCAGCTAACTGCCAGACTCCAGAGTTGAAGTAATGATGTGCAGGACACAGGGTTGGCAATCTGTGATCAACCCGTATCCTGACCTGCCCATGTACCAGGCGCACTAGGTGATCTGAATATCCAAACATACACAAAAGTCATATTTGCAAAGTGTACAAAAGAATAATAGCTACAGTTTAAACCAACTGATATAAAAGGTAGAGCAAAACCTCCAGTAAGCTTTAATCAATCAGATTTTTTTTTTTTTTTTTTTTTTTTTTTTTTTTGCGTGTACTGTAAATTGAAAATGTTAGGCTATAGTTCGTCAATTTAGGTAAATTGAACGCTGTATAACTCCTAATCCTGGCACAGAAGCAGTTCTTACCTCTTTTTTTTTTTTTTTTCTTAATCAGAATAAGCCAGTGCAGAAGCTGCTGCTTAATAAAAACAAAAACGCGAGTAAAAGCACGGAGCAGGTTATTAACGAATGAAGAATGAGCAACGAGCATTACATGGACACAGGCTGCGAGGCTTTAGTCCAACATGCTCTCCAAAATAAAGCTGGAAAATAATGTTCACCATCATTCTGTCCAGCTGCTAGAAACTTTCTGTAACCGACAGCGGCGTAAAGTGATCTGCTCTTTTCAACTGATCACGAGAGAGAGAGAGAGAGAGAGAGAGAGAGATGGAGATGTATGGGGGGAACCAGGGGCGTTACTTGGAGCGGTTTGTCACTACGTAACTGAGCGTCAGTCAATGAGGATTGTAGTGTTGTAATTTTATCTTCAGTGGACAGAGACGAGACCAATTAGACAGGGTTTACAGGAAATTACATGAAAATACTCGTGTCTTATTGGCTTACAGCTCTCAATTCTGCTAAACGCTAGCTCACACAGTCAGTAAGAGGGAAATGCATATATACCGATTTAAAAAAAACATTATTATTATTATTTTATTATTATTATTATTTTTTTTTTTTTTTTTTTTTTTAAACCAGTAAAGGGGTTGAAACTGAAACAGGAACATCCTCTGATTCTGAGCAGGAAAACAGGATGTGTACATGTCTATACTGTACGAGTTCTAAGTTACATGAACATGATATGAGCAGCGCATAAGGAAAGATAATGTACTTTGCATGGCACTGTAGCAGCTAAGTGGTGACGTGTTTGTTTGTTTTTAATTAATACAAGGCAGAATAATAGGATGATTTTTTTTTCGCCACACTGCTCGGCCACGTGCACTCGGTGCGCTGACTGAAGGTTGTATTGACGTATATGTGCATGTGACAAATCACGTGTGATGACATTCGCCATTTTAATAGATTTAATACACGCATTTTAATAACATAGACATTATAAAGGCAGAATGTAGAATTTGTAAGGTAAAAATATCATATGAACCAGGGTCTACTGACAACCTTCACAGCCATATTAGAACTGTACATCCAACAGTGCAATACATTTTCACAATAAATTTCCAATTTTCACATTTTTTAAAAAACAATCAGTCCTTACATATAAGGGGGGAAAAATGCATGCAAACAGTCTATTTAGAAGAATGTTTAAAAAAGTTTTTTCATGGACAAGAATCTGGGCTCAGCCCCGGATGATTAACAGTCCAGATAATGGTCACTGAGGGTGCGCGAGCCTGTGTGTGTGTGTGTGTGTGTGTGTTTTCTAGTGCTTCTGTTCTGTTCGTACTGGGTGTCAACAGGTACTTCTGCTACACATTAACTACAGGTGCATCTCAAAAATTTGAATATCATGGAAAAGTCCCCCCCCCCGTAATTTAATTCAAAATGTGTAATTCAAAACTTTCATATATTGTGGGTTCATTACACATAATGTAAATTATTTCAAGCCTTTTTTGTTTGTTTGTTTTAATCTTAATGATTATGGTTTACAGCTCATGGAAATTAAAATCCAGTATCCAGTATAATTTCTATGGGATTAATTTCCTGTCAAAAGTGTTGTGGTCACGGATCGAAAAATGATAAGCGTGAATCAAACATTTAAAAACACACGCAAAATTATATTGCACATAAATGAAACATGGATTCAAAGTTTTCTGAATCGCACACAAAATATATAACAGATCAAGAGATAAATATATTGCAATCATTATCATGAAAATTTGTCTATGCTGATTAATTAGCAACATTGATCTGAACGCCTACGACACAAGATATTTATCACCTCAAGGAAATTATATAATTAATGTACTGGATTAAAAAAATTACATCCTATCATGTAGGGTTAATTGACGTTTTACTGAACACTGTCAGCCATTCTCTAGATGATGTGCCAAAATTGCACTCATGCGCCTGCTGCCAACTCTATCAGATATAATGTCATTGTGGCATCGTTTTGGGACATCTGTGATTTTTTTTTTTCCAACAGCACAGGAATACAAAATCATGAATAATGGCCCAGTGCAAAAGGAGGATTTTTGTAAATGGACTTGTCCATGTTCATGAATAATCAACAGTGACAGTCAGCAGTGATATATGCTAATTTATACAGATATTCAGATCATTTTTGAAGGCCCATTAAAAGTTGTAACTCCCAATGAGTTTGACAGCATCTCATTTTGACTCAGAATTACTATTTGCTCATTTGTTGTTCTACAGTCAGAGTGTAGTTCTCCAGTATGATATCATCATCATGAACCACACCATGCAAAAAAAATAATTGCTGGAAAAACCAGAATAGCATTTGTTTATTATATTCTGTTTCCAATTAGCAGAGATGTGTTTCAGTAGCTATCCAGGCCAATTTAATAAACAACCCCAATTTAACTTTGAAAAAGAATAACTAACCAATTTTTAATTTTACCAATAACAAATAGAATTTTTTTTTTAAAAAGTAATGTTGGCAAATATCTACTTTTCCACTACATATATACTTTACATGTACAGCATTTAACAGACACCCTTATACAGAGCGACTTACAGGTGTACTTTGTAGTCTACATCAAAAACACATCAGTGTTTTCGATATGATGTGGGCAGCTACAGGAAGCAGCTACAGGGAATGCATTAGTGAGGTGAAGTGGGAAAGCTTGTGGAGCGTGAAAACGTGTCATGCAGCTGCATTCAGGATCACTGGCAGGGTTTTAGTTGCCCACAGTGGAAGACCTTCAAGAAACAAGTTGCTGTAGTCTAATCTCAACATGACAAGGACTGAACAAGCACCAGATTGACCCATGTGGGAAGCAATATCCAGATCTTCCTGAAGTTGTAAGGAAGTAACATGCATGACCAATGCAAAAAGATAAAGAAGGATAGTTCTGTCCGTAAATATACTCTAAAGGCCTGTTCACACTGGGACGTTTATTCAGTGCATTAAATGGTCCATTTGACTCCCCTTGTCTAAAATAATGGCTGTCAATGGGAGTGTTCACACCCAAGCGTAAAACACGTGGCGTCAAAGCAACAAATTTTTTTTACATCTTGGGGTTCTTTTTTTTATGCACAACGTTAAAAACTGGCTGACCATGCGAATGAGATTCACACTTTTGTTTACATGCCTGGAGCTGCTGAAGTTACATAAAAACCATGACTTGGTGGTGCTCAAGCACAAAACTGTCTTGCTGAGCACACGTCAATACCTGAAGAAGAAGAAGGCGAAGAAGAAGACGAAGAAGAAGATGATGCACGCAAGAAGCAAGATGAATGTTGAGCTGCTGGTGTCTTTGGTGTCTGAACGCCAAGAACTTTATGATAAATGCCAAAGCGACTACAAAAATATTGATGAGGGAGTTGTTCTGGCTGTATTTTTACAAAACAATGCCATTCAACATGCAAGCTTCCATAAGTAGCAGTGGTATTTAACTACTGCAATTAAACCCTTGAAAAGCACTTATGTGAAATGGTTATTAGGAACCTGCTATAATAGGTCCACTGGCTCCTCTTGAAACCTCTTTACTAGCATCCACCATTTTAGTGAGAGAGTGCATAAGTGGCATACCTGAAATTAAATGCTCACTGCTAATAAATCTTTCTGCCTACACACACAAACAAGGTATCATTTGAAAGCACAAGATTCAAAATTACCCAGACTTTTCAGGAGACTGTATTTTAAAGATAATTTTATAAAAATCCAAATAAGCTGTACAGATCTTTATTGGAAAGGTTTTAAACGATGTTTTTCATGCTTGTTTAATGAACCATGAACAATTATTGCACCTGCACCCGTGGAACAGTCCTTAAAACACTAACAGTGTACAGGCGGTAGGCAATTAAGGTCACAGTTACAATAAGTTAGGACACTAAAGAGACCTTTCTACTGACTGTGAAAAACACCAGAAGAAAGATGTCTAGGGTTCCTGCTCACCTGCGTGAACATGCCAGAGACCTGCTGCAGGGAGGCATGAGGACTGTAGATGTGTCCAGAGCAATAAACTGCAATGTCTATAATTTAAGACGCCTAAGACAGTGCTACAGGGAGACAGGAAGGACAGCTGATCGTCCCCACAGTGAAAAATGACATGTAACCATGTGTCCCTCCCAAACGTGATGGAAAACTTGCAAATGCCTTGGTGGAAGAGTGGAGTAACATCTCACAGCAAGAACTGACCAATCTGGTGCAGTCCATGAGGATGAGATGCACTGAAGTACTTAAAGCAGCATTGTTTTTTTCTTTGTCTTTTCCCTGAAAATGTTTCACATCTCTGCTCAACGATAATTTGCTGATTGATGGTCCACTGTATGTATTTTGCACCTGGCATAAATATGCATGTAAGTATTCTTGACCACTTATTCAAATAGCTAAGTGGCCCATTACTGCATCATTGTATTATCATATTGACCACAAAAAAGACTATTTATAGTCAATACTTCATCAATTTGCAGGAACATGTTTGGGCACAACAATAGTTGCCTTATACCCACTCCCTCCCCAAAAAGAAATTAGATTAAATAATAAAATACCCATAAGTATGTGAATTGTTGTGACTTTGAAATAATTCAAATGATTACTTATTTAAACAGAGTATATTGTTTACAATTAGCCAGTTTGCCAAAAAAGTGTGTGAATGGCTTTTTTCAAACACCTAAATACTGGCTCTCTTCTTCTCAGTGATAAGTGGGTGTCAGAAACGGAAAGTTGTGCAGCGCCACCTTGTGTACCGGGATATTTCTGCTTTTCAATAAGTGCCATCTACTGTCAGGGAGTGAATTTGCACTTTCATTCAGCATGTCGTTTGTGTTTGGAGAAGGGTCTGGAGCAGACTTGCACTTGCACACTCAGACTTGCACCCTCAGACTTGCACCCTCAGACTTGAGCTTCCTCTGCAAGTGACGTCACTTGCAGTCTCCGCCTGAGAGTGCAGGTCTGAGAATGCGAGCCTGAGAGTGCGAGCCTGAGAGTGCAAGCCTGAGAGTGCGAGTCTGAGAGTGCGAGCCTGAGAGTGCGAGCCTGAGAGTGCGAGTCTGAGAGTGCGAGTCTGAGAGTGCGAGCCTGAGAGTGCAAGTCTGAGAGTGCAGATCTGAGAGTGCGAGTCTGAGAGTGCGAATCTGAGAGTACGAGTCTGAGAGTGCAGGTCTGAGAGTGCAGGTCTGACAGTGCAAGTCTGACAGTGCAAGTGCAAGTCTGCAGCCAGACCCTACTGGTCACACTAGACTCTGAGCATGCGAAATTTCTTCGGAGACGGCTGCAGCAACCGGATATGAAATCACACGCCAATGTTAAAATATACTATCTGTTCCTGTATGCAGTGACACCGCAATCCAAAAACATTCTCTTTTAATGTTGATTTTATATTCTTTTAAAGCTGTGTTGTATAAAACCGCATAAAATGAGATGACATGCCTTGACGTGTCAATCTTCTATTGGTCACACGTCTTCACATGATACGAATTCGCAGGTCAGAATTTACCAAACTTGAACTTTGGAACGCAGCGAAATACGCAACTTCTCATGAGGCTCGCATTTCCGGTCTCCAGCATTAGCATGCATATGAATAGAAATCAGTTGAATGAAAAGTGTAGTGTGACCACCCCTTACAAGGAATCAAGGCCCGAATATGAAATAAAAAAATCTCTAAAAACTTATATACCCACTTTTTGCTTTATAACTGCCTACAACCTATTTGCATAAATTCTGAACAGCCTTTAGATTCACTCATTTTAATATTTTATTCCCCCCATTCCTGCTGAAATGTTTCTTTTTTTTTTAACACATAATCCATGAAGGATGCATACATTTACATTCAACTGTAAAAAAAGAACAGAAAAAAAGGTGCATGAATAATTAATCAAATGCCATTTTATGTAACAGTGATCTAGTAATCTTGTCTGAAATGCACGTCAGAACACTGGATTTTGTATTTATAGATCTCTGACACAATGTACAAGATGATATTTGATACAAAGCATTGACACAGTATTTTACACCAGTTTGCGCCATTGTGTGTGTTTTTTTCCCTGAGGAATTAACTGAAATAGCACAGCCCCCCGATTGATCTACAAAGAGAAATTAAGGCTTACATGAGAAATGTAAGAATTTTAAGACATTGTCAGCATCATGGTGCCATGCAAAGGATGTGCATATGGGTGCATTTGCAGTTAAGTGTTTTATTAAAGAGCAGGCAGAGAAATCCAAAATGTGAATCAGAAAACCAGAAACAGGCAGAGCTCGGGTGATCTACAAACAACAATAATCAGGAAATACAAAGAGCACAAACAAGGTAACAACAAGATCCAAAACCAGAGAATGGCAATCCCAGAACGAAAATGTCTTGGTAAAGAACAGGTGACAAAACAAAATATACAACCTAATGAAAGGGAAAACTAAGAACAGGTTCGAGTGATAAAGTCACATGAGGGATACAACCAATGACAATACAGGGGAGGAGACAGGACATGAACTAAAACAAAACACATGGCAAAGTAAATTAACACACGACAACACAGAAGCACAACCTGTAGCACTATGGGTGGTGGAGCTGGAACAGGCTTGCCGAGATCAGGTGGCGGGGCCTCAGGGAGGAGCAGAACTTGGGAGGCCACACCATCTGTCTCTGGCTGGAGCTCGGCTGTGGAAGCCACCTCGTCAGTCTCTGGAGAGAGTTCTCCAGGGGAAGCGGCTTCAGGCTGGAGCTCTGCTGGAGATTTTGCTTCCTCTTCATGTCCAGCCTTCCTCTCCTCGTGGTAGATCATGAATGGCTGAGTGGGTTCAGTTGATAGGCTGGCCTTCCCCCCAAAATTTTCATCACTATATTGTTGGTTTCTTCTTTTGTGATGCTTTTCCAGGCTTTTACTTCAGCCTCTTTCAGTTGTTGTTTATTTCGGGGGGTTGTTCCCTTCAGTGAAATGCTGCTCAGTTGTGTTAAAGTCTGGTGATTGACTTGGCCAGTCAAAAACTGTCCACATTTTTCACCTGATTAAGTCCTTTGTTGAGTTGGCAATGTGTTTTGGATCATTGTCTTGCTGGATGATAAAGCTCCTCTTGATTAATTTGGATGCATTTCTCTGTAAATTGGCAGATAAAATATTCCTGTAAACTTCTGAATTCATTCTGCTGCTACCATCATGAGTTACATCAGCAATAAAGATTAGTGAGCCTGTTCCAGAAGCAGCCATGCAAGCCCAAGCAGTGACTCTACCTCCACCATTTTTCACAGATGAGCTTGTATGTTTTGGATCATGAGTGCATCCTTTCTTTCTCCACACTTCTATCACTTTGGTAGAGATTAATCTTGGTTCCAGAACTTTTGTGACTTATCTCTGTAATTCTTTGCAAATTCCAATCTGCCTTTCTGATTCTTACTGCTGATGAGTGGTTTGCATCTGTGGTATAGCCTCTATATTTCTGCTCTCAAAGTCTTCTTCAAATGGTGGGCTGTAATACCTTCACCCATGTCCTGTGGAGGTTGTTGGTGATGCCACTAATTGTTAGGTGATAACCAAATAACCAACATTACAGGAAACTTCAATGGTTACTTGCTGGGGGACAGAGGGTAGCCCTATCGCCCACACGCATGAATTAACCTAGCCCATAGTAGAACAAGGGCCAAAGTGGAGATGACCAGTGGAATCCTGAAGGCCAGGTTTCAGGGTCAGCCCAGAGGCGGCATGTGACATCACAGTGGCTTGTGTTGTACTGCACAACATCACCACCATAAGCGGTGAGAGGGGCCCCCCTACTCTTGATGAAGACGGGGAACCCCTTGTAAAACCAGTGGACCAAAGAGGTGGCAGCATGTTAAAAGATGTGATCTGCCAAAATCACTTCGCAATAAATGAGTAATGCACAAAAGTCAAATTTTGTTTGTTTCTTTATTTCCTGTAATTAAAAGACATTTGTATTTATTTCGTTATCATTCAATAATAAATGACAGAATAATTTAGCCGGTGCTCCGGCAATTAAATTTCAAGCCTGGCTTTTTTTATGTTCAGCTTTTTCTCCTCTATTTGATGTTGTATAAGCTCCACTTCGATGTCACTTTTTCTTATTTGCCTTTGAAGATGGATCTTATACAGCTCCTTTGCTAGCAGCTAGGAACACAGAATGACAATTCAAAATGATTGATATCATGAATGTCTGTAATACATAAACAGACCATTTCTTTTTAATAAGATCAACTGCAAACAATTTCTTACACTGCCAAGATTCTGTGTGGAAGTAGATGGACCCTCCTCTGCATAGGAATCCCCAGCCATATTATTTAAGGCTACAATGACAATATTGTAATATCACACAGCACCTTATGTTTAAAAAAAAAAAAAAAAAAAAGGGAATGCATTATATGTATTATACTGTACCTCTGTGGGTCTCCTAGCATTTTCTTTTTCTATCTCTGTCACAGTGGAAGTAGTCTCTTCATCTTCATCCTACAGTGCAAATTTCTAATGATTTTTAGCAAGAAGAAACAGTACCTGAACACAATCAACAATTACAACTGTGGCAGGTTATGCTGCTGCAAGGGGGTCCATTAATACAATGTGTCCATCAGCAACTGTAAGAAAAGAAATCTGTTAAGATGCTCAATGCATATTCTCAAACAAATACAAATAATATGCATAATATAACAATAATATATAAGGAACATTTAGTAAGGGCACTAGAATTAAGCTTATAGTACACACCATATACAGTAAAATAAAATAAGCATACATAATACATAAGTGAAACAGTGACAGAAAATAATTATTGAAAAATACATTTTTCAAATGGTGACAGTGTTGATGGTCATCTTAAGTGTTAAAGGATAAATGACTTAAAGCACTGGAAACTTAAATAAGTTACAAGTACTAATATGCTACACCTACATTTTACCAAGTCACTTGTGTCATGGCACATAACTGACTCTGATGAAGTTCCCCCAGGAATGCCATCAACTATGGGTCTCCCTTGATTAAGGGACAGTGCCAGCTCTTCGGCGGGAGTGAGTGAAGGTGGTAGTGGACCCCCACCTGTTTTCCAGGCCTCAGCTTCAAAATTTTATATAGACCACTGGGGCAGTTACTGTTACAGGTTACAGTTTAGGAAGTTTATGAAATATTACGTTTTTGGACAATGTTTGTGTTTCATTTTGACTTGGCTCCAAGTTCATATTGATCCAGAAGTATTACACCTGATAAAATAAGAAGCCTCTATTATTATTAGCCAATGTACTATGCACAATGTTAAGAAATTGATGGAGGGCAAAAATTAAATCTAAAAGGATCAATGTTCAATTTCGCATAATAATGAAAGGCAGCCTTTCGTATATTGAAAACAGAAAAACTCAAACATTTACTCGATCTATTGTTTTTTGCCAAGCTAACTCTACCTCTCCCTTGCCAATGCAACAACACTGTTTTGTTTGCTTTTTTTAAAAAATATATATATATATATATAGAACTGGCTTAAATTCTTCATACACATTCATTAAAATCTCCAACTCTGCTTCGCTGAAGCTTGCTTTTTTTTGCCCTGTGTTTCCATGGTGATGATCCATTTTCAATGTCTTTATGTACTTACCGTGCACGCGTGTTAACTGAACTAACTCCTCACAGGTGTTCTGGAACTGACATACTCCGAGTAAGCAAGGTTTGGGTTAATCAACCAAGAGTTCAGGTAAGTTAACCTTGCTTTCTGGAATACACCTCAGTTAGTATTGCTCTTGTTCCTGTACTTTGAAAAAAACCCTAGCAAAGCAAACTTAACAGGTATTATTACATGTCCTCTAGTACACATGCTCAAGACTGTAAATAGATGGTATTATACTGTAACTGAGAGTCTGCTGGATGTTTTATTATTGTAATTCTGCATGTGTGTAATTCTGCATTTGCCCATGTGTTTTTTGGCCAAGTCTTATTCAGGATGAGATATTCATTCAATACTTAAAATGACAAAAGGAAAAGCACTCACATCAAAATATTCAGAGAGGAAGTGCAAATTGGACATAATACTGAGCAAATGTGTACTGCTTTTTTTCTTTTGAATTTAGACTCAGTGAGTAGCTGTTATTAAAACACACATCATACAAAGCATACTGCTTTTAAAGAAATCAGTAGGGAACACACTGTGGCTAAAGGTGACTCCATTTACAGCCTTTAATTTTATTCCAAAACAAATGTACAAATAAAAATGTAGCAAAAAAAAAGCCCTCTGTGTGTGTGTGTGTGTGTGTGTGTGTGTGTGTGTGTGTGTGTGTGTGTGTGTGAGAGAGAGAGAGAGAGAGAGAGAGAGAGACCATTTAGAATTTTTTTTTTTATTTATAACTGGAAATAAAGTTTAAATAACAAGAAAAATAAAAAAGGAAATGTGCAACAGCTTCACTATTCAGTATACAAAATGTTGCACAATTTCTAGGTTGCCATTTAAATTTAAGCAAATTAGTGATATTGACACAATGTTTTGTCAGCTCAAGTGCACACTGCCATTAAAGCAAAAAAGCGGATCCCACTTTTGGACCGCACTATATTTTAGCATTTTCTCGTTCACTCACTCACGCGTTCTGTAAGCACTTTATTTTGGTCAGGGTCACAGAGGATCTCTGGAACACTGAGTGCAAGGTGGAAAATACACTATAGATGGGTTGCCATGCAAACACACATTCATACACACATTCATCTCTAGGGGCATTTTATCTTAGGCAAGCCACCTTTTGGGAGGTGGGAGGAAATCGGAGAACCCGGAAGAAACCATGTACATAAACAAGGCACATGCACAGATGAAGCAGTTCCATTTGTAGCAAAAAATTATGTGCTCTGGTGTATCATTAGCGCTGGTGAAGTTCTTATCAAAATATGAGGTAATGGATAAATATGATGGTTGACTGTGCTAGAAAGATTTACTTTTAATGCCTACACTAGAAAGGAGAAAGAAAACAGTGCATATGTTCTGGCATGTAATGCAAGCATTAAATTAATGTAAAATTCCTTGTTGTCTCACCACCATATATTTATTGAGAGGTACTTTTCATGTTCTTCCATTGTGATGGATTTGCTGCATGTTAACACATATTACAGTGGGACCATAAGATCAAACAAGAAGCAATTACCTCTAAACATCTCAAGTGGAAAGAGAAGAGAGAGCATCAAACAGTGACGTGAAGGGATAGATAAGATTGTTTTCTTTAATTTCATCTAACACTTCTAGGCAGCACATGAAAAACCAATGCTCCAAATTCATGCCAGAGCTTGCTGATTACAATCCTATTATATTCCTATTGCACTAAGTGTAATAGGAAACCCAGTTAAGTTAGTACTCAATAACAATCTAGAATAGTACATAACTATGTTATTTTAAGACACAACGCTGTTTAAAGGAGGTAGATGGATGGGGAAATTTGTCCATTTTTTTTCTGAACTACGCAAGTGCAGCCTGCCAATATAGTGAAACGACTGAAATAACATATACCCTATTCATTTAAATGTGTCTTTTCTGAATGTGACTCCCAGTAGCCTTTCAATATCCAATATTTCTAATAGCCTATTCATCTGTAAAATAATGGAGAATGGGGGATGTTTCTCTCACATCCCCATTTATATCCCCAGGTGGGGTCAAGACCGCGAATTTGGAAAGCCCCTGTTGTACACACACTTAGCTTCTTCCAAAAAACAAAAACTAACTAAAGCCCATTCATGATTTGTGTATTGGCTAGAATGGATGGAAGTGTGTGTCAGGGGCAAGTGGTAAGAATCAGTAGAAGACAAATGTGCCAAGGTTCATTGAACAGGAAAACGAGCTCAGTTTACTTGAATGGCCTCCCAGTCATGAGATCTGAATACAGTGAAGCAGCTTTAGGGATGTGGTAGAACAGGAGATTTGCCCAACAGATGTGTGGCTGACAAATTTGCAGCATTAATGTGATACAATCATGTCAACATAAACCAGACTCTCAACGTTTCCAAAACCTCATGGAATCCATGCCATGGGGAATTGAGGCTGGTCTGGGGGGGAAAGGGTGTCCTTCCGAGTATTAATATGGTATTCTATATAAAGTGGCCAGTCAGTTTATATGTCATGAAGTGTAAGTAGATTACACTGATCATTTCTCCTCTTTTGATTATATTCCTGGGTTTGGTTTGTTTCTGTTCCTTTCATACAATTATGGAAGAGGTGAGTATATATAGTGCATGACTGATAGAGCATCACAGCCTGTAAAAGGCTGAATTAATGTAACTGCCTTAGGCAGAGAGAGAGAGAGAGAGAGAGAGAGAGAGAGAGAGAGAGAGAGAGAGAGAGAGAGGTCCAGCCACTGCTCTTTTTTCACTATGTTGGCTGTTTCCCACCTTAGGTCCTGTTGGAACATTTTTCTACAGTAAAGATAACAGAGCCATTGATGTTGGATGGGAGTGGAACTATTTCTAATATCGCACAACAATCTGTACAGTCTTTACATTGAAGAGCACCTAGCATTTATTACTACACTAGGCTACCACACAATACTAAAACATAATAGATCCATCCCCATGCTTAACAGCTGGCAATGTTGTTTTCATTAAATTTTGTGCCTGTTCTTCTCCAGTCATAACTTTGTTGACATGGCCAAAGAGTTCCACTTTTACCTTAGTCCACTTGTTTTCAAATTGTCTCCGGTTTATCTGGATATTATTTTACATGTGTCAGACATCGATTCTTGCGATGAGGTCACAGGTAACATTTCTGATGACTCCATGGAGATCCTGTTGCTGCTCAGTAGAATGGTCCACCACCAATCTTCTCAGCTAAACCTTCCTGCAGACCCCTGCTGCCATATGGAGGTTTGGCTTTGCTTGCCAAGCATACAGGCAGTTCTCCTTGAGATTTTCCTTGGTTTTCCAGCTCTTGCATTGACTTTAGCAGTTCCTTTTAACTGAAATTTCTTAATGACATTTCAGACAGTGGATGTGCCAGCCAGAATTCAGCACCATTAATTGTTTAAACAATCAGTCTAACAGAGCACCCCTGGGCAATAAGAAATACCTGTCAGTCACCTACTTCAATATTTTTGATCATATGAAAAATGGCTAGGTTCAAACAAAAGTTGCCATGCTTAAAGTTATATAACAAATCTAGATGTAAATATCAGGAAATGAAAGCTGGAATTCTGATGTATTGTCTCATTCATCTATTGATCTCAAACACAAATGTCTTCACAGTATAGAAAAAATAAAATATTGGCCTTGTTGCTTCAATATTTTCAGAGGGAACAGTACATAGACTGTAAACACCATCATGTCATATCTCATGTGGGAACAAACATGACACAGTTACACAGGCCTTATTTTGATGTCCAAGATTAAGGATATTGCTCAACATGCTTATATCACAGGGTCTTCTGCTCCATGATAAAGATACAATTAAGGATGTCTGTATATTTATGCACACTTCTGAATACTAGTGTGAAATCAGTTCAGACTTGCTATGCTACACTAAAAGCTTTCTGTGGACCACCTTTCCTCCTCAGGAAATTGTTTCCTGCTTCTTAGTTCAAAAGAAATTTATTTCTTGCTGTCTCTACATGGCTTCTGTCAGATAATTGTGCATTACTCTGGATCCAGAAGGGTTATTTATCTGCAATCAATTCTTTCTTTTAACTGCCTCTGCTGTAACTCATATTCTTTTATGTGGCAGATTTATTCATGTTTGTAATATTTTAACAATATTAAACTGACTTCTGACACTTACCTTATTTTGTGCCATTATATTGCCAATTGTTATATAAGAAACTCCAAACTATACTAGTTTTTCTTCCTGCCATAGCAGAGGACAGCCGTGTCACCTGCATTTTTATAGTGTGTCTGGGAGTGTGAGTCTGCCAAAAGGGTAGAAAATAATGAAAATAATGGTGCAGCAAAGCAACTACACCTCACACTCACACTCAATATGCCAGATAGGAACCAAGATTTCTCCCTATGTTCCATCACGCAAACGCATGTCAGGAAATGAATGCAGTGTTTGTTTTCCAACATGCTCCTGTGACAGAACATAAGGAGGAGCTTCTGTCCTGAACCATTATTTTCCACAACATTAAAAAAATTCTTTAACATTTCAGTAACCCATAGAGTATGCATTCAATCTGATAATGTAACAAACATACAGCTTTAATATTATTATGTTGGGAAGGAACTGTTATATCAGAATACAGAGTACTATCAGAGTACTGCTTCTTTATTAAAGACTTATTACTGTAAATACAGTCCAAATAAAATCAATATGGACAAAAAAAGTCTCTCAGATGAAAAGGCCACCTTTTTTTTTTGCAATTCAGTGTAAGTGATCTGAGACATCGGAGTTCACCCTATGAACTAACTTCCATTATAATATAAATAATAATGCCAGGGCTTAAGAATGCTGCAGGCTGTAGCAGCACTACATAGCTTTTTCAGTTCCAAGAAAAGTTATTTGACTCCGTGTGTGTCTCCATTGATACCAAAGCTCTGATATTAACAAGGTATTAGTTGACAGCAGTCTGTGAATAAACAACAAATATGTAGTTGGAATTTTATTTGTCAACATGCGTGTTAGTTTAGTACTTATTGTATTTGGCCCAGATCCTTAACAATAAGATGTTTCATGAGTGTAAAATTACTAGAATCTTTCACAGAAGATATACATTGTGACCATCAGACCTTCATTGTATATTGTTATGCAGAGCCATGGTCCTCATTATGGAGTCCAGAGACCCGCTGAGAGAAGCATAGAAAGGGGTATGTGATTTTCTTACATTGCTGGGAATCACAAATTACTACTTACATGCATGTGGAACATAAAGACTGGAACATAAAGATTTTAACAAAACAGGTTATATGCGTGGAAAGCGCAATAGACGAAATATAATGTACAAAATTAAAAAATGTGCCTAATATTTAAATGATTGGATTAAACAGTATGTGTGACATAAAAATCCATACTGATGGGGTTCCTGGCTTTAAAAAAAATAAGCTAGAATGACTGTGGAACTATAATAGAAGGGTAAATACTTCCGTATATGAAAACAGATATGACTTTTTTGAGCAGGAAACAGATATAGATATTGACACTGTATTACACCTCTAATGCACACACACATTCACAAACTCATTCACACCTAGGACTACCATATAACCCTGCTCATTATGTTGTAGCCCCCTGCAGAGTTTAGTTCCAGCCCAATGCTCTTAGACTTGGCTGTCTCCTGTACACTTTACATGACTGCATTATGCATGTTAGCTTACTGTTGAAGGAAAGGATGGCATGGAGTACTGCTAGACTGCAAGCAGTGTGCTGCCAGAGGAGCTACATTAGAGTCAATCAATGCAACATATAGGGCACAGGTGTGATTTAAGCAGAATGGTAGTACTCTAGTACCTGGGAATATTATAGAGATTTATTTAAAAGTGTATTCAGCAATACTAGCAATACTTTTGTCTATGTTTAATTCAGGAAAGTACAAATCTTTCCAAAGTTTTAGGTCAAAAAAGCTTTTTGCTGCAATGATGGGGGGACTTATTACTACCTGTGGTTGAATTTGCATGCACCTATAACTGAACATCATCAGCACTGCAATGAAAGCTGATACCATGACTATAGATCATTTAGTTCAACGGGTAACATGTATATTACAGAGGCACACCTTGAATGCCAGGGGCAGTGATGATTTATATTTTCTTGAAGTATTCTATTGAAAAGATATGACTAAAATGTTTTAGAGTGATGCCTGCAATACATTTAGAGGAAAAACTGGGGAAAATTACATCATGCTTAAGCCACAGTGAGATTAAGGAGAAAAAGAAAGTGAACCATCAACTTCAGCAGGAGGCCACTGACAACTCTCAACAGACACTCAACAGATCAAATAACTGATGTGCACAAACTTCAGACTGAAAAGGTTATTTTCAGTGAGACATCACTTTAGCCAAGAATTGAAGGTTGGAACTTGGTCTATAGTTGGTAGGAGAAGTCAAGGTTGCACCGTGGCATATCCGCAACTTTTTTGAATGTCATTGTATCATGAATAGAGATGTAATGGTATGAAAATTTCATATCACGATTATTGTGACCAAAACTATCAAGGTTATCAGTATTATCACGGTATTGTTAAAATGTGCTGAAAATGTACAAAAAGTACTGATACACGCACTGAAATCATTTAAACAGGTTTTAAATTTGACTATAAAGTGATGGACGGTTGTTGATCATATAGTTCAGTTAGAGAACATGGCGGAAGGCAGTGACAGCGCTCTGGAGATTTTCCAACCTTCCAAGAGGACCAAATCTGAAGAAGTGTGGTCATATTTTGGATTTTATAAAAATGCTGAGGGAAACTTAATAGGAGATGGTAAGATCTGCAGAGCTTGCCAGAAGAAAGTTGCTGTGAAAGTGGGCTTTGGCACTTCATTGGGGCTTTTCCCTCTTTCCATCCTCACTTTTAAATTGCTTATGAATGCCCGTGCGGCCGCACGCATTTCACTTTAGCTTTCGAATTGACGGCAATTTCTTGAATGGTGCTATTATTATTCTTAATGAAAAACTCAACATCAACAAAACAGTACAATGACAAACTCGCTCATATTAAACCAAATCTTCCGCCATCGTCTTGTTAGTCACTCACTCTTCCTGTCAGTCAGCTCACCTCACTTTCGTCAAGTGATAAATGAAATCTGACTTCTGCTGATCTTTGCTGCAACTCTGACTCATTTGGCTCATGCTGAATTTAGCAGATGCGTTCAGTTTTTAAGTGTAGAGCCCGTTTTCACGCTCAAAAATGCTGAATCTGCGTCAGACTCAGGCTATGTGTGTGGACAGCATTTACTGCGAGTTTTACAAATCACAATAATCCTGCACGGTTTTAATGATAATTAAATGTGACACAATAATACTAACTGTGTGGGAATTTTATTGTGGTTTATTGTGAAACCGGTAACCGTTTCATCCCTAATCATGAATTGGAATACTTTTGCCTATCTAGTGTATCTCAATCATTTGTCCTTCACCTGTTCATTAACATAAATAGTCATGGGGGCATTGCAGTTGCAAAAAAAAAAAAAAAAGTGTTTTGAACCTTTTGTAATTACCTGGATTTTTGCACAACATATAATGATGAAACACATTCTGCCTAAACTGAAAACACAAACAACTGAATGAACAGTTCACAAAAAGCAACCATGAAGAAGATACAAAAAGCACTACTGACATCTGAAGTAATTCAAGAATATTGGATAAAAAAGCAAACTGTGCCTATCAAGCTTATCAGTATTATCACGGAAGTGGAATGTTTTTATACTCTGAGTAAGTCATATAATAATACTTTCCTGGACTTTGCCTTAATCAGAGAAAAACACTAACTTCATTTGCTTCAGGAAAATAACCACAAACCTAGGATTATTATGACCCTTTATTTAATTTTAATAGTCATGCAACAGACTTTTATGTAACAATTAGCTGATGTATACAGAGCAGCGTGTTATTTTATAACACAGGCTACTTATTATTTTTGCATTAGTCACTACAACACTATGAAAAATCAATTGTTCTTTTCTGATTACCATGCATGACAATGTGCAGTAATCTAACATGCAAGAGCTGTAGCATGTTACCAATTTTGAACACTTGTGCTGCATCTATATTAGGTCTGCTAAAGGACATTAGTGCGAGAAATTAAGCATAAGTAATTAATGAAAATGCCACATAGCAGTGTGCACGTTCCACTTACATATGTACAGTATAATTACTGTCGTGGAAATTAGACAACACTCGCAGATTCGTCCTCTGAGGTGAAAAAGGTTTATTACAGAAAGATGGTTAATACAGGATAGAATAAAGCAGGATAGAATAATGAAAGCACTCTGAGGCGCTTGGGCTGAACAACTAGTATATATATGAAATGCAGAGCATGATACACTTCTGTGTACCGATAAGAAGCGGTTTGAGGCAGTTCAAACAGGCTTTGTTTCAGGGTCTTAGAAGATGTGCAGATGAACCTTGAACAGAAAAACATGTTTGTGTATCTCCATGCAGATAAACATTCTGTACTAATCTAAGTGACATGACATGGCCTTCTTAGGCATTATCCTTTGCTGAGAATGAACAGAACAAGACCAAAACTGTTATAAAATAAAAATGAATAATTTCCCTCACATTACACATGGCACCAAATGAATGGAGACAGGGAATCTTGAATAACAAACAACCTCTGTCCATCTTTACTTCTGAAAGACTCTGCCTCTCCAAGATACTTTTTTTTATACCCAATCATGTTACTGGCCAGTTGCCAATTAACCTCCAGCTGTTTCTTTTTAGTAAAACTTACTTTTCCAGCCGTTTCCAGCCTAGATGGTACATTTATTTGCTGTGCATAATTACACAAGAAAACTAAAATAGCTAACTGAAAGTATCTGGCTACTCAGCTTTAAAACCTGTTGCAAATTTGACAGCTTTGAATAAGTCATGAATGGCCAGTGTGACTGGCCAGTCCTTCTCATTCTGCACCTCTGAAACAAAGTGTCATAGACATAATAAATGTCTCAGCCCCAAACTTCCCAGTCTCAGATCTGTGTTGATTGCCTGGAGAAGGGAGGGGGTGTCAGGCTTGTTATTAAAGGAATTCAAGCGTACTGGATAGTAAAGCTCACTGAAGAGTGGGTATTTTTAAACCACTCTGCTTTTCTTCCAAGAAAGTAACAAATGGCTGCTACTTACCTGCCACAATTACAGCATGCCAAAGCTCCCTGCATGGAAAAAAGTGACAGGGGCTTTACAAAGCAAATAAAATTGAATGTCAACACAAAAAACTCACTTTACTATGACATTTCATTAAGAGAGAGAGAGACACACACAAATGAAACAAAAGTTTAATCCAGCACTTTATCTTGCCTTGTGATGTTCCTTGAAAATGAACAGGTGTTTTTTTTTTTTTTTCCTTTCATGACAGGTTATCCAGGTGCATGTTTTTGACAGCAGATTGTTGGAATACATCTGATAACCAGACCTTTTTTTTTGCAGACAGGAGGTCAGAAACAAAATGGGATTTAGTCTGCATTATTTACTTATCACACTCCTTTGGAAAATTACCAGTGACGCCAAGATATTTTGCTCCTTAAAAGCTGCATTGTAGCTTGAGATCAAAGTCATCTTTGGTCTGGTGTTCTTTGAGTGATATGTGGATAGCAAACATTTTCTTTTCATTTTGGATCAACACTCTTGAGATTGATTAGATTCAGACAAAAATAGTCTTGTGACTAAGAAAGTTAATCCTTGCCAATAGAGCTCGAATTTTGATAATAGCACTGGGTTTTGAATGCCAGCCAGCTGAAACAGACAGCCAGTGAGTGCACTGCCTCTTTTCTTTAGTTCTGCTAGTGCTAGTGTGTACACCGCACACTCACCAGAAATTACTCATCCTTTGCTTTGTGTCTTCAGAGAACAGTGGGTGCATACTACATCGTGACTTAAAGTTGGAAGTGATCATGATGGCTAACTTGAGGAGGCGGAATTTGGTCTCAACATTTCTATCACAGAGAAATCTAAGAAAAGTAGAAGTCAAAAAGTTCATCCACTGCTAATAATGAAATCTAGCACACAGCCTACACAGGCTCAAGATTTTTTTTTACATATGTTGTTTATGAAATATGCAAATGACCTTAACTGTCATTACTAACAAGCTTTGTAATTATGTTTAGATGTATTGGTTGTTTATGCCATATCTTGCCTTGTATTGAATTCAAAATCTGATTTTGCTAAAAAGTAGATTCATTCAATTATGAGGAATTGCCCAAGGCCAGAATTTAAGCACACTCCATGGTATGAATGTGGAGGAATCAGACTAGTATCTCAAATCTATCATTTGCAGTCACTTGTGATTTTGTATTAATTTGATAGACTATATAAACTATTTTTAAGCTGTGTTTTGTTTCTTGTGCTTGTAAAATGTGTTATAGTAATGAGAATTGTTATATGACCTTAAATCAGTATTATCCGAAAACATAAAAAAGTACAATATGTATACATTTGTATATACAATACGCAGATTTTTATATACAAATGTATACATGTTGTATAGCCTTTCCAGTAAAGGTGTGAATGTGGAGGTGGATAAGGACTACAAATATCTGGGATGCAAACAGAGTGAATAAGATCATCAAAAAGACCAGATCTGTTATTGAGGTGGAACTTGACTCCTTGGAGAAGGAGTCAGAGAGAAGGATGCTGCACAAACTACTAGACATCCTGGACAATGGCTCTCACCCACTACACAGCACATTAGAAGAGTATAGAAGCGACTTCAGTGGGAGGATGAGACCAACAAGGTGCTCCACAGAAGGTCATAGGAATTCATTCCTCTCAATCTCTGTCAGACTCCATTCCATTTTCTCATTTCCCAGTTTGCCAAATGAGCTATTTTACTAAAAGCAATTATGCTGACTGGCTGATTAAGTGACAGAGTGACTTACTGATGAACTAACTTACGGACAGACTGAGGTAGTGACTGATTGATTCCCATTGTTGAAATGCATATGTGTGGGACATTCATACAATTGGTGGCAGTATACAATTAAAACATGGACCAGCTGTCCTGTGATTTACTGTCTGACTTAATGTCTGATTGTAATAATTTTATGTTTCTTCTGTTTCTGTAACTATATAGAGCAACTGTTTGATAAATTTCCCAATAGATTTAATAAAGTCTTATCTTGTCTTGTCTTATATTGTTTAGCTGTATAAACTATATCTTATTTAAAAATTGCATTCTACATGTTCTTGTGATAATTACCTTTCTGGGTAAAAAATTAAATAAAACAAAAAATGGCAGTGAAATGGAAATGAAAAGCAGGGAAAGCCTGAATAGAGAAAACATGTTAGAGCGATTGCTGTCTTAATTGGCAGTAGCAAAAAATAGCTTATGGGAAAAGAGATGGATGGGTATCTATGTGTGTCAAAAATGCTGTGTCTTAAATGCCTGTCAGAAAGCCCATAATTAAAATCAGTATCCTACTCATCATGCACATAGAAACATGCAATAATACACTGTAATGGTAATACATACACTCATACACTTTATATCAAGTCTGTCTGCACTCTTCAGATATGGCAGAGAGTGGAACACAATCATATGCATGCTATAAAAACTGTCCAGTCCCATCTTTGAATGAAAGAGACAATATGTTTCTGAACTGTAGAAGTATTAAGAAATATTAAGAGAGGACAAATCATTAGCTGGGATGTCAGTTTTTATATTCTTCTTTGCCTGATGGACAAGTCACTCATAAGCCTGCTGATCAAGTGGGTTGCTGATATTTTTTCACTTATTTATTAACCAGATAAAAATAAATAAATCCGACCTCCTCTTTGCATATACTGCTGAGCAAAACTTTTCGTTTTATATGTACAGTATGTGGGCACATGGTAGCTTAGTGGTTAGCACGTTCACTTCACACCTCCAGGGTTTGGGGTTCGATTCCCGCCGCAGCCCTGTGTGCGCGGAATTTGCATGTTCTCTCTGTGCTGCGGGGGTTTCCTCTGGGTACTCCGGTTTCCTCCCCCAGTCCAAAGACATGCATGTCCAAAGTGTCTGTAGTGTATGAAAGAGTGCGTGAATGTGTATGTGATTGTGCCCTGCAATAGATTGGCACCCTGTCCAGAGTGTACCCCGCCTTGTGCCCAATGCTCCCATGCATAGGCTCCAGGTTCGCTGTGACCCTGTAGGATAAGCGGTATAGAAAATGGATGGATTGATGTGCATAGTACGTGAATTAAACATCATGATTAAATTGGTTGGTGATGTGACATACTTCAGTTCAGTCAGTGTACAATGTTTGAAAAAGTTTATGGGGAAAAAACATTAAATAAGTAAGGAATAAAACATAACAGTGTTCACCAACAGGGTGGTGTGATGTAACCTGATATGATTGGAGTGTTACTACAAGTGCTGGGTAAATTACTCAAAAAAAGTAGTCTACTACAGATTACTAATTACTACTTTAAAATTGTAATTTGATTTCATTACTGATTACTGCATGTAAAAAGTAATCAGATTACTAATTATTTTACTTTCAAAACCTATCAAACCTACACAAATACACTACAAAGTGAAACTCATAGTTCTTTCAGTAATTTTAGCGTGTGTCAGTGTATGACATGGTCAGAAAAAGTTGTATTTATCATAAAACTTGCCTCAGGTGTTGTCACTGTTTGTAGAACTACCAGACCGATAAAATATAAAACTTTTCTAACTTGGCTAATTTGGTGTCGCTAGCCAAGGGGAAGCACAACTAAGCTATCATTGTATGGTTTTAGCTGCTACAGTGCCATGCAAAGTACATTATCTTTCCTTATGCTCTGCTCATATCATGTTCACGTAAACTGGAACTCATATAGACATTTACACACTTTGTTTTCCTGCTCAGAATCACAGGATGTTACTGTCTGTTCTATTACCTTATAGTATTTATTATAAATCTAATATGTTATATGTAATTTCCCATTATAATTTCATATTACATTAGAATAGAATAGAATTTTCTATTGTAGCTCTGCTCTCAGAGCCTGTAAAAAACTACTGTAATTTAAATTGTTACACTCATTCTAAAATGGTATAGTTTCTATAGTAACAGCTCATTCACATGGACTTGTATGGTGGATGCACCACATAATCTAAGGCTAAAATAGTCTATTTTTAAATGGTATTTAACAAAGAAATATGTATAACATGGTGAAGCTTGGCGACTTTTTCTTTGTCTTTTTTTTTTTTTTTTTTTTTTTTACTATTTACGGAAGGATTCTCAGGTGTCAGAGCCTTATAGTTAGTATGGTTTCAAGGTCTTCAGGACAGAGGATTTTGCATTTTGTGCTTTCTTATTAACAGGACAAACTGCATTTTTTTTGTCTTTTAACCTTCAAAAGAGAGGAAAAAGATAGGCTGATTAGGGGGAAACTGCTTATAGCTGCTATAATGTAAGTGACAGGAAAGGGTATTTTACGTGTTTTACAGTTTGATTTGTGGAACTCAACAGCAGTTTTTTTTTAAAAAAAATTATTGTTGCAGATTTGTATTTTTGTTGTTTTGTAAAAAATAAAATACTGATTAATCATATCCTGAATTATAAGTAATAAACTATTTGCCCCCTAAACTTTTACAGACATCTAACTCATACTACTTTGAAAAAAAAATTGCAGCTTTGTCAGTGCATCTTCCACTGCCAGAAACTATTACTTACATGGCATCACTTTAATGGCATCATGCGGAGATCCTAATATCAACTTGCGTCACTAGCCATTTTAAAAGGATCTAAAAGCCAAGCAACATGATTATTTCCTTTGTAATGCTGCTGGGATTCAATGCCATTTCCACTTGCTTTTCATGTCACTGCAATAATTAATGTCTTTTCTTCAGTTGTGACATGTTTTACCATAAAAAGAATAGTCAGAATGGAAAAGATTCAGCCAATCATCACCTCCAGAAAGATCAAAGGTGATCTAAAATTACCTGTAAATACCGCAAGAGTCAGAAGACATTTGATCGAAGCTAAGCTATCAGCAACAAGCCCCCGTAAAGCACCACTGTTGAAAAAACGGCATGTGTAGAATTGGTTAAAATTTGCCAAGGAACACATCAATTGGCCCAAAGAGAAATGGCATAATATTCTGTGGACTGATGAGATTAAAATTGTGCTTTTTGGGTCTAGTGGTCATTGACAGTACATCAGGCGACCCCTGGGTACTGAATTCAAGCCACAGTACATTGTGAAGACAGTGAAGCATGGTGGCACAAAAATCATGGTATGGGGATGTTTTTCATACTACAGTGTTGGTCCTATTTCTTGTATACCAGGGATCATGAATAAGTTTGAATACATAAAAATACTTGAAGAGATAATGTTTCCATATGCTGGAGAGGAAATGCCCCTGAAATGGGTGTTTCAATAAGACAACGATCCCAAACACAATTGCTTAGAACAACATCTTGGTTCCAGACAAAAATGATTGAGGTAATGGAGTGGCCAGCTGTATCCCCTAACCTCAACCCCATTGAAAACTTGTGTGACATTAAAAATGCAGTTTCTGAAGCAAAACCCAAAAATATCATCTCATTCATTCATGCTGGGCTGAAATACTTGTTTCTAGGTGCCAAAAGTTGGTTGACTCAATGAACTTTATTGATCTTGCATCTCAATTACATCTGGGCAGAGAACGTCAGGGTTACGCATGTAACCATGTAAACGCATGTAAAGGGATAGAAAAGTTTAGAGATTTTGAGAAAATATAGAGTAGAAATGAAGCGTTTTTTGTCACACAAACAACAGACATGCAGTCTCGCTGAAGATAGTAAGGTTGGTGGCGTGGTTCACAGGTGACATATATATATCATGAGGCGCGCTTAATTGCCACGTCACTTGATCATGGCAGGCCTATAAGAGGCATGATTTTACACAAGCTTCAGATACCGGTCACGCGCAAGGGCGCTTCCCATGCTGTTATGCTAAATGCAACGTCGAAGTTCCTTTTGAAAGGGAACTCATTGTTATACAACTAAACTCCTCATTAAAGAACTTCATGAAAAACATGTATTTTCATTCACTTATCTGTGTATCTACAGCTGAATTTATTACCAAATCAACAGAGAACACACTTGTAGTTTTGATGTTAGCATTTATTTTTAGTAAGTGCATTACTAAAATAAAATGCATTGCTTCATTATGCAGTGAATATTGAACTGTTTCGCCAACGTAAGTGTGTTTTAGTTTGCAACTGCACTCATTTGGAGAAATGTGCCAAATCATCTGAGAAACTGTAATGCTAAATTATTCCAAAAAGATATAGTTTAAACACATGTAGGTCATTATCAAAGAATTTGGTTAAATGAAAAAGAAACGGTGTCTTGATATGGATGTTCAAAGTATGCAATGTTATATGAGATATTCAAAGGAAAGTATACAACATGAGACATTTCATTTTAGATGTCCTTTAACATAACATGTACCACCATCTTTAACAAACATGCACTGTGAGATATAATTAGAAGTTAAGAGGCAGTCTCACTGCCAGAACATGGGTCACCAAAACCAAAAGACTATTAACACAACATCCATATAGCCTGTTAAAAGTTAACCACACATAAAAAAAGGTATAAATTGACATACATTTATTTTTTCAAAATTCAGATTACTTTTTGATATTTGCCAGTTTGCATACTAGACTCTAGTGCTTGTTCTTAATGCTCTTTTCCTCTCACCTCTGGAGTTAACTATATATAGTAGCTCCAGGGCTGCTCAAGTCTTATGTTCCAATACCAAGTTGCTTTCAAAATTCTATTTCTAATCTTAATTTAACACACTAATCCAGACTGATCCAGCTCTATACGGTTTTGGATATTGGATACAGTTCAGGCTAGATGGAGAAGAGTAGGCTTGGGTATGACTTGTATTGATTTTTTAGGAGGGTAGTACTTCATCATGAGAAAAAGTGGCTCTCTAGTCACACGCTAAGAATTTTCTCTGGTCATCATCTGCAAGGCCTGTAATGTAATAAATAATGCCTGTAACGATTCTGTGAAATGCATTCTCTGTGGGATTTGGGTCTAGGGTCTGATATGAAAGGGTTTAGGCACTTAGTGTAATCTAAGCAGCTAATGTGCTTTTGTGCTTTTATTTACTGGCAGCCATGCGTATTACATAAAACCATCTTTCACAGTTGAGGTGTGCTTTGAATTATTAACACTTAATTTTTTCCTCCCTAATACAGAGGGATGAAGCATAAATGAATGTTAGCCTTAGAGAATTTGGCTGTTATAAATGTGCATAGCCTCAAATTCAAATCCAAGTGAGCATATAAACTTAATTGTCTAAATTGTGACTTCACTGTATTTGTACTTGAAATAACTATACTGACTGAACTGTATTCTATTGAATGCTGAAAATGAAATGTTTCTTCCAAACCAAACCTACATTTGCTATTAAAAGCAAAAAGTGTTTTAATTAAGTATAAGTTAAGGGTTGTGCACACTTGTTTATCTTTTTTGCCCTAAAACCTTTCAACTTATTTTTCACTTGAATTTGTTTGGTTGATGATTTATCTTGGTTTCATTGTTTACATCACAAAAACCTGCAATTTTAACAGTTGTGTGGGTAGAATTTTTATATACACGGTAGATCAATTTTAAGACATCATTATATCTTACCTTGCCACCCATGTGCTGCTGCTGATTTGCATTGGAAATGCAATTACATGGTGCTTTCAAGAAAAGCTGTTGTGAGTCATAACTGATCAGTTGGGAATGGACACAAGAGGTTAGGCAGATAAGTAATGAAATTTCTGATCAGACTTTAGGACTTTAGGAAGGGTGATAAATACATCGATCTCTATTTTCTTATCACTCCAAAAGTTAATGGCTAAAAATATTACCATCAAAGAACAATTGCTAACATTTTTATAGACTGGGACAAATTGCCTTAGTGCTCCAAGACAAAATAAAATATGACATATTCAAAGGAGACTCTTCATCTATACTGTATTGTGCATGGGAACTGAAGGAAAGGAACATTTGTAAATAGTGACTAATGGAGGATTTACACAGCTATGTTATCTGTGATCTCATTTTTCAATGTAGACTTGCCCCTCAACCCCAGTTAATGGATATCCTTTTTCCCATACATCAGCCTTGCAGGGTTTGTGCTATAACAAAACACGCCACACACTGGAACTGAAGAGATAGTAACAGGTGACAGCAACAGATGAATATTTACTATGTTTTTTATTGCTATGTGCTCCCCATTACAACAAACAGCATCAGTAGTATACACTTCCATTAAAAAAAAAGACAGATAAACAGATGATGGCAAGATGTGACATGGCAAGAAACTGACATGCTAGTAAGAGCATTATTTAAGACTTACATGCAAAAGCAGGACTGGGGATATATAGAGATCTTTGTCATATACAGCAGATCTGTCTGAGGCTCAGGGATTGTCAATAAAAAAAACTAAAAAAACCTACAAATACTAAACTACTTGGGCTTAAAAAAAGCTTTGCATAGCATTAGCAGCAAAGTTGTCAAAGGCAGCAATTCAATGGCATTACACTGAAAACATTTTTTAAAAAAGTTTCAAGAATGTTACAATAGGTTTTTCTATCAAACTCATATCTACAACACCAACATTTTCCATGTTTGTCTTTGTTTTAGATGAAACCCTTTGATGACTCAAATCCACTAATTGACTGTAAGAACAGATTCGTCTAGAAATTAAGTTAACTACTTAGAAGCAGCTGTCAGATGTGTTGGGCTTTTACACTAAATGCTATTCTAAAACAGCTAGACTAGAGCCTTCTCACAACTAATTTAAAACTGGTTTCCCTTGTGTTCTTTTTTGTTATGGTGCTAAAATTTTTATGCTGCTTGGAGAAATTCAGCAAAACATGACTCAATATGCTGAAACTTGACTCAATAGGCTTGACTGACAAATTGTTGGCTCTTACCTGCTCGTGAAATAAGAGATGCTGGACATAAAAAACAGACAAGGAAGTCAATAAATACTCTAAAGTTCTTAATTCTATATACAACAGCTATACAGTAGTACACAGGCAAGCATGTGTGAACGGATTTTATATGTTTGCACTTCAATGACACCTACACTGGAGTTCCTTGCTATTGCAGTCAGATGCATTGTGGTTGAGACATTACCCCTGTTTAAAAATGAACATCTTTCCCTTGACATCTTGCAGACAACAGTGCGCCATTTACAACAGTGCATCACCTCACACAATGTGCTTTTCATAAAAAAAGATCTGTGTTAATTCTACCTCGGTGCCCTCAAAATGTAGCCTTTCACACCCTATGCACTGCGCTGGCACGTGATAGATGTCTACGGTGCGGCTCCACTAGCTTTTTGACATATAAATATGTCTCTACATTTAGCTCTCTTGCTGGTGAAATACATATTCAGCTTCAGAATAGAATACAGTACAAGATGAAAGAAATTCCAGAAAATGGTTGTTAAGACATTGCTTTGACATTAATCACTGATGTGCTTTATACAAGAGAAATATGATTAAATAAATTCCTTGATAGGGTTGGTGAGTAATGGCTTTATACTGGATGAGGTGTTTTGACAGGGAATAACTGATAATAGGGACAGCTCTTCAGTTACTGTCATTTTACCCATATACTTAAATCTTACAATAAAACTTTGCACCATGTTTTAGTACAAAATAATACTGACTATTACACATACAGTATTTACAGGAACATTCATAAATATTTATTCATTAAACAAACCCTTTGTGCTTGATTCTGAAATTCTACATAACTAGAAACATTTCTGATTACTGGCATCGCTACAGCATGAGCTAAATGTGCAAAACCTTGGAGGCTGCTGAGAAGGGACTTCTGACTAATTTTGAAACATCTTTGGTGCCTCATCCCCCCAAAAAACAACAGCAACAACAACAATAAAAAGAAAAAACCCAGAAAATGTGTAAATGTCTAGTGTGATTCTGAATAACCACTTGAGGGCATGACCTAGAAACCAAAAAGTGAACCAGCACTTTACTTCCCTAAACCTCTTCTAGGAATGATTTGAATGAAGACAAAGAATAAAGCTATATATATATATATATCTATGAAAAGTCCAGGAATGTAAAAAAAAATGGGTTAGTGTTTGCCTTCATCTTTCTACCTTGGAAATGTCTATGAGGCTATCTGTGTGCTGTGCTGTAGCGCTAGCGATGTTGTCATTGCGCTGCTTGTAGGTTGTCATGGCAGGCAGATTTCTAATGCTGGGTTTAGTGGCCTGCACCAGACGTTTTGGAGTTTTGCTCTCAGTGTTTGGTTTGAGAGCTGCACTGATTGAGGTTTGCTTGGCCGAGCCACTGGGTTGTTTTGGTGTTTGAAGGGGGTGGTTAAGGGTTTGACCGACTGAGGCTGAGAGGGTCTCGAGTAACTGTGAGGCTGAGCCAAATCGCACCTCCTCCTCGACCTCGGCAGCTTCAGTCAGGAGAGCAGAGAGAGTGCCGCTGCGTTTACTGCATGATTCACAGCATAGTTTGCTGTAGCCTGGGATGGAACAGTACCGAGCAAGGACCTCCATCTGACAGAATATGGACTTGTCTCCTCTACAAGGCTCATCTGTGACAGAAATACATTATTCAGGTTTACAATATACACCATTTCTTATTTGAAATTGTGTGTAATATTCTTCAATTGTGTAAACATTCATTACAATTCACATCCAGAGAAAAATGTGTTTAAGACCATGGAATCTTCATGCCATTAATGTTAAATGTATTAATCCATTTTTAAGGGTAGGTCTTTAACAGAAAATAGGGTTAGAAATGTACTCCTCATTGGCTGAGACTTTCCTGTACAGATGAAATGTAGCAATATGATTAGGGTCATTAGGGTTGCTTAGGTAGTTTTCCCAACCCCTTGAACAGTGGAGCATTTTGGATTTAAACATGTTTGTGCTCGTGCATCACCGTCATGCTCCTGCAGCACTGTCGGTATTCTGCTAAAGTTAGCGGCATGGCATTACATGTGTTTGACGTCATGTGCCATCGACTGGGAAACAGCTTATACTTCCGGATAGTAAAAAACCGCTAGTGTTTGAGATTGATATGTAAAATTTGAGATGATATGTAAAATACATACACTAAACGGTAGAGTATATAGAACATAGTGTAAATGTACAGTACGTCATTTGGGACACAACTTTAATTTTTACTCTCCGATGCGTGTTTTTGGAACAGAAGTACCGCAGTGAGTAAACGCACCCCATGTCTTGTGCAGACCAACTAATTGATAATGAGATTTGTTGACAACGATTTTCATAATTGACTATCATCCATTTTATTGATTAGTTGTTGCAGCTCTACATACAAGACATGGATAACATGAGGAAATACAAAACACAGTTTTAAAATGACGCAACACCTATATTACTGATGTGAAATTATAACTGCCCCTAAACTTAACTGGTTGTGCCACTTTTCGCAGCAACAACTGCAACCAAATGCTTCCAATAACTGGAGGCCTTCCATCACTGTGGAGGACTGTTGGCCCACTCCTCTTTGTGATTTGCTTTAAATTAGCCACACTGAAGGGCTTTCAAGCATTAAATGTTCATTTAAGATCCTGCCACAGCATCTCAACAGGGTTCAAGTCATGAATTCGACTCATCAGTTTACAGAGCATTATCCCAAAAGACTTGGGGGTCATCAAGGATTTTTTTTAGCAAATGTGAGACGAGCCTTTGGTTAGCATTTGGTATCATCATGAACGCTGATCTTATCCGAGGCAAGCAAGGCCTTCAGTTCCTTAAATGTTCATTTGGGTTCTTTTTGGGACTTCCTGGATGAATGGTCAATAATTTTGGTTTGGTTTTCGTTTTGAAATTTTGGTGGGCTAGCCACTTTTGGAAAGACTCACCACTCATCTAAGTTTTCTCCATTTGGCAATAATGGCTATAACTATGGTTTGCTAGAGTCCCAGAGCCTTAGACATGGTTTTGTAACCCTTTGTATACTGATATTTCAATAACTTTCTCATCTCTTCTGGAATTTCTTTTGATCACACTATAGTGTGATGTTGAGACCTGTTTTAGCCTACTTTACATTGCTGGACAGCTACTATTTAAGTGATATTTAGAGTCAGCAGGGCTGGTAGTAATCAAGCCTGGGTGTGTCTAGTCTAATTGGACCCAATTATCAATTAAATTTGGTTAGTAACTTGATTGAGTAACTAAGGGGGAAATTATTTTTTCTTACAGGGCACTGGATAACTCTTTTTCCTTCAATATTTGAAATTCTTGTTTATAAACTGTATACTGTCTTTACACAGGATGTCTTTGTCTTATACTAAATTTTGAAGATATGAAACAACTGAGTCTGACAAATATACAAAAAAAAAAAAGAAATCAGGAAGGGGGTAAAAAACATTTTCTAAATACTATAACAGTGTTGGCAGCTGAGAGATAACTGCATTTATGAATGGAAATCCAGTTCTGAATATAAATTATTCTACAATCAACTTTCCAGTTTCTTAAACAGTCTTACCAGCAGAGGTGGGTAGTAACGTGCTACATTTACCTGAGTAACTTTTTGAAAAAATTTACTTTTCAGAGTAGGTTTAACTGGCCATATTTTTAGTCTTATAAGTTCATTTTTAATCACAGAAATGTACTTTTACTTGGCTACATTCTGTGGCGTTCCTCTGTTACTGTTAAATGTTAATGAATATATGTAGTTTTAATAATCAGTGTATATCACATGCAAAGAGGTCACGAGTCTTGCGATATGCTGCAGTGGTCTGAATGTGGATGCAACAACTGCTCACTTTTTTATCTGCTCAATCCTGGAAGATAATGGCCGAAGAGGGGGAAGAAGCGAGCGTGTGTGTGTGTGTGTGTCTCTCTCTCTCAGACACACTCTCTCTACACACAATTTCTCTTTGTTCTGTTCCATAGTCTGGTCTTTTGTTCGCTGTTGTCTTTGTCTTGTGTTGTTAGCATGTTGTGAAAATACAGACAGTCAACCATTAGGAAAATGTGTGTTTTTTGGGGTGTGTGTGTTTTTGTGTTGAAAATGACAGGTTGATAAGCAGCTTCATCTTGAACCTGGGTTTTATATCACATAAACAGAGCAGATAGATTTTCAAGGAGAGGTGTGACTTCTGTAGTCACACCTCTTAGTCTGTCTGAGAGTACAGAGTACTGAGTAGTCACACATCTGAATCTGTCTGAGACTCAAGATTTTCCCTTCATTTTAATCAGATCCAAAGTAACTAGTAACTTGCTACATGAGTAGTCTTCTCATTGGTTACTTTATTACTCTTAATCGAGTAATTATTGACATTATTACTTTTACTGTTACTTGAGTATTTAATATAAGTAGTTTTACTTGTACTTGAGTACATTTTTGATGACTCTTTGGTACGGGAACAGGAGCTTCAAAGTGCACCACACAATTTACAAGTTTAGAGATTTAATGTGTTTTTTTTTCACAATTGCAAAAATATTGGTAAAGAGAAGAAAATTTGTAGTGAGGGCTTGCTATTGTGATGAAAGCTCAAGAGCAGGACTATATACAGTATAACCAGATGTGACAGCACAATAATTGTAAGAAATAATTTTTTTAGGTTAGCTTTTTCTTAATGGCTTTAAACATTTTATATTCAAGTCTGTTTTTTTGTTTTTGTTTGTTTTGTGTTTTTATCTGTGTTTTTTTTATTTTCTTGACATGTTCTTATTGTCTAAAGTGCCTTGAAAAGCTGCTTTAAAGGCGCTATATAAAAATAAAGTTTATTATTATTATTATTATTATTACTATTATTATTATTATTATTATTATTATTATTATTATAAAGGCTCCCCAGTGTGCAGCCATGTTAAATGTTCTCTAGCACTGTAGAGTAGAAAGAAGTTAAAAAATGCTATTCTAAAGCAATCCCCTTAACCTTGAAAACATTTTCCCTTGTGGCACAACACTGCTACCAGTCTGGCAGGGTGAAGGCTACATTGCTTTTGGTGTAAATGAAAAACTGATTGCATTTTATTTATACTACATTTTGCAGTTTTGTATTATTTAACTCTTCACCGATGGGAGTTGCTGAATGTTGATGAAACTCCTAGTATAAATAAACTTTTAGCTAAAATCTGGGCTAAACTTTAGGATAAACATCCCTTTCCAACTGTGAGTTGTCAACTAAATTCGAAAATCAACAGTCTCTTTTATTAATATGCAACTAATAGATGTTTAGTGTCATAATAATCTTCTATAACTATTTTACAATGGTCAGAAAATACAAAATTACACTGTATTAAATTGCAATCTTTAGAAAATATATTTATTTCTAGTTTTTATTTCTATTTCTAGTTTTTTATGGTTCATTCTACTTATTTTTACTTATTTGAATGCACTTGTGTATACTGTATATATCCTTCCATTCATCCTTCTATCCATGCATTCATCTATCCACCCTGTACCTCTCTTTCTTTCATTGTTATTAATGTGCAGTGGTTTGGCTTACCATTGCAGGGTCCTGGGCGACATGGCCTCTGTGACTCCGGTTTCTCACCAGCACATTGATCGATGATGCGGCATGTGACCTGGCGGTGTGCCACTCCTTCGCCACAGGTCACTGAGCACTGGCAGAGAGAATTACAATCACAATCAGAAACCTGATTTGTTTATACATAATATCCAGTAGATTTTAATAGGTATAGGCGGTTATAATTCTTTAATTTAATCTTAAATATATAGATCTGTGTTTTGGGTGTTTTCGAGAGTTACAGTGGATTTGCACAGTTGTTAGTACAGGGTGTGCACAGCATATATAGTATACGTTTAGCCACTGTGTGTAGAGCTAAATGCCACCATGTTACTGCTCTTAGAAGAGAGAGACATTAAAAAGTGTTGGAAGGTTGAAAAGGTTTGTAAGTGTAATGTGCTAGACAGGAAATGTCTAGTTCCCAGAGTTGATGGGATAAAGTGCTGAAAGGAAAAATATCTCTGTCTCCCCCTAGAACCATGCAAGTCAAAAAGAACAAGAGGTAAAAGCTGGCAGCCAATTCTTTTTACAGTCCAGAATCAAATGTCAGAAAAGAACAGATGCCCTAATGTCCTCAAAACAAAATAACTGGCTAGTGGTACATTGTTGAGCAGGATACTCATTGGCAGACACATTACTCCTTTCAGTTTGTGGCCAAAATCAATATGAGAAAATGAGCACTCTCTGAGCTGAAACAAAAAGCATTGTTCTGGCATCTCTTTAAGGCTCGACGTTGATTCAGCTGTAGAAATGAGGACTGGATTCCAGATATATTATTTAAATCAAAAGGCCAACATGTGACTTTTAACGGTTTCTTGCATACACATGCAACTAGATTCTTTAGTCAGAAAATCTATTTTTCTTATAGGATTTTTCTCTATATAGAATTACATGAAAGCATACCAACAGTCTATTCATTTTTAAGGACCTTTCCAAAACATGCCACACTAATTTCTATGCTTTTTAAACAAGAAATACTTGACCTGGCTAGCTTATTCAAAATCCTTATTTTACCAGTAAGCAACTAAATAAGTCCTTTTCGTAAACTGTCAAACACCCATGCACACTTGTTGAAGTTGTGACCTGTTCACAAATTCTTTCATCATTGTACATGTTTACTTGGCCTAACTACTTGCCCTAATCAGCAAAAGAAAGCCAATAACTGTGTGACTTGGCTTTCAGCTTGTGAACATGACTGAAGTCTGTTTATCCGAGCAGCTTACTACATCTAAGCTGAAATCACTAACACAAAATAAAGAACTGTGTGTGTTAACTTTAAAGTGCAAGGCTAGTAATGAACTCACATTACACAGATGTAGATTCATAAAATGTTGGAGAAAACTGGTAAATACGGAAATGACATATCTTTATGTAGATAAAAAGGCAGACCTCAGACCAGGCTCCAATCCTCCAGTTTGCAGGGCAGGGCACTCTGTTGCAGGGACGTCTGGTCTCGGGTTTCTCTCCACTGCAATACTTGCTGTGGATGGAGCGATTTGTGCCCTCATGCAGGAACTGAACACAGCGCACGGTGCGGATCTGGTAACCCAGGTTTCCGCATGTTTTGGTGCAGTGCTCCCATTCCTCAGCTATCCACCTTTGAAAAACAAGCAGAAGAATAATGTTTGTAATAATATTTTGGTTTTTCATAACAGTTCATTTTCTGCCAATTTTCTTATGATTATTTTAAACTATTGATTTTGATAACTATTCTAACAGCTGGTAACCACCCAGCAAGATTTGAGGATTCAATGACCAGGCACCTTATGTATAATGATGTTCATCAACGTATCCAAAATATAAAATGTTCCACAATCAGTCTTACCTGTTTATTAATTGCAAAAATCTTAAAATCATGTGCACGTGAACGGACTGTGACTTCATGAAGAGAACTACCGCAAATGCACTTGAATGGAGGGCACATGCAATGTAATGCTACTATAGTAATAATCTATAGGCGTGTAATGTAATGCTCTGTAATGTAATGTTCCTATAGTGATAATTTAAAGGAGTGTAATGTAATGCTCTTTAATGTAATGTTCCTATAGTAATAATCTATAGGAGTATAAAAAGACTCTTAACTTTCCACTCGACTGCACTAGCCATGCTTATATGCTTATCCACAGAAACACTAGACTGAAGACTGCAGGGAAGAAGACAGCCATATCACAGAGGCAGACAGATTATATTTTATATTCCAGAAATTGATGCAATGATTTTAAGAAGCATCTGACTGGCCAATTGTCATAATTAGAAGTTAATTGAGAGGGCACCTCAGGGCCTATGCCTTTTTGCCCTTAAGAAAATCAGAAAATCCATGTAACTCAGACTCCTCCTCATTAGGAACTGAATGTACCACAAGCATCTGTACAAGTAATTGTATGCAAATATAAAAATCTTGGAACCACACTGCATCAATCAGGAAGAACGCACAAATGAACTCCCAGGGATGAATGAACTTTTGATCTGAAAGGTCCAACCGGCCCCTAGGACAACAACAAAAGAACTGGTAAAGGAGTTGAATACATCAGGCACATTCACCATTAAGTGAGTCCTACATTGCCATGGCCTGAAAGGCTGTTGTGCAAGGAAGAAGCCCAACTGACATAAAAGATCCAGACTGAAATTTGCAGGTGATCATCAGGATGGTTGGCCATAATGATCAGCGCTATGTATGGGGGGAAAATGTGAAGACTTAATTCGAAGAACACCATCCCAACTGTGAAGCATGGGGGTGGAAGCATCATGTTGTGGGATGTTTTGCTGGAAAAGGGACTGCTGTACTTTGGAAAATAGATGGTATCATGAGCAAGGAGGATTATCCAGAAATACTGATACAACATCTCAATACATCAGACAGAAAGTTAAAACTTGGTCGCAACTGATCTTCCAGAAGGACAATGATCCTAAACATAGCTCCAAAGTTCTAATAAAATGGTTTAAAGACAACAAAGTTAAAGTATTGGAGTAGCCTCACAAAGCACTGACATACCCACTATAGAAATTTATAGACTGAATGAGCAAGGAAGCCCACAAACCTGACTGAGTTACACCAGTTCTGTGAGGAGGACCTTTTTATAATTAAAGTGCTACCAGGCACCTACAGATCTTTGAATGTGTTGATTTTCTGTATTCCAGTAGAGAGGAATAATGACCTCACCACTTGAGAATAGATAGTGTCAGTGTATCATCAGATTTTCTCTGCAGTATTTATACTTTCAGCTCACAGTTGGCTTCAGTCTTAAGTGTTAAACAAATCAAAACTAAGAAATCAATTTCAACAATAAGCCTTTATCATAGTGCCTTCCAGACAATTAAAAATGTAGATTTGGTCTAATGTGTCCAGACTAGTGGTGTCCAGACTCCACAAAGTGTGATCTACCAAGTGGCAGCAGGGTAGTGGCTTTGTATGCTTCTTTAGCATTTCCATACAAAAGGTTCCAGAACGAGATTAGTGCAGTTTGATTATAATGCCATAAGCTGTAGTAAAAATGCTGGAGGGTTTCCCTATTTTTTCATGAAAGATTTCTAAATTTAATTAATATTAGCCCTTAGCTTATATACTTGATCTGAAAGCTGAGTTCTTCCAGTTACACTTTTAAGGGTTTAGCAAAAGTCACTTTTAAAAATGGGTAGTTTTATTCTAAGTACATGTTAGAACAACTATGTAAATATACATATATTATATCAAATATTTATGTATTTATATAAAATATTTATATTAGCACATACATAAATAAAATGTTTTCCAAAAATATCATCAGTCATTAAATCATAAAATTAAACACAAAATATTGCCATCATTTTGGTGTTGCAAAACAAATTTAATAGCTCAACCACCTTGCTGTCAAAGCCAAATTAGAGACTGGATTTCATATACCCTCCAAAGTATTTATTAAAATATGCTGAAGCCTATATCCACAAAATGCATCTGTATTTTTTAAAATAAATATCTGTATCTGTTTAATGATCCAAATATATATCTGTATTCCGATTCAAACCGAAAAGAAATCACTGTCATTGTGGGTTATTGTGTGTATATTGATAGCCAAAATTTTTATTAAATCCCGTTAAAATTATATCTATAATACAGTAAAGTGCAGAAAAACTAAAGACGTCTTAATACTTTCTGAAGACACTGCATACACATAGAGTTATACACAGAACAATGTTGTAATAAAAAAGGCAGTTTAAAACTGGGGAAGCGGTTGTCTGAACAATCGAAGTCAAATTGAAAGCCGTGACATTTATTCTGATATAAAGTAGCACACAATCACACCCCATAGTCTAATGTCAGGCTTTTCAATAAATGAGACAGCTTGTAGAAAGATCCCAGGATATGTAAAGTATATGGCAAAAGACTAGCTGAGGATTTCTGTAGTTTCTCTTATATAAAAATAGGCTATAAGGTTATAGTTTTGAAGGTCAGAACTCACTTTCATTCATGGTATAAAGAGTAATTGTGGAAGGAAAGGGAAGGTTAGGAAATTAGAGTATTCTGACACTTTGTGCTAGAAAACCAGGCCACACACTGAAAAGAAAAGGGAAGAAAAGTCAAGGAGAAGTGCGGATATGGGAAGTTAGTGGGGTGGGATAAATTTGTCACAGAGCCCAAAGGGAGAGATTGGAATAGAGAGGAATATTTATGTGGTAGGTGCGCTTTAAAGTGTATTCTCCCAAATGTTTATTTCATAACTGCATTTTATCTAAGAAGCCTATTTTACAACGTAGAATTTTTTTTTTCTTATCCATTAATATTGTCTGACCTTAATATGCAACATGTTAGGTAATCTACAAGAGCAACAATTAGGTTCTACAGTAATCAAGCAAAAAAAAACAGAAAAATGGGGAAAACCACACATGCTCATGCATAAATTTATATACAGAGCAAAATTGCTCAGCCATGACATCACAATACTCTTCAAGTGATCTCATGCAAAAGTAACAAATGAATTATTTAACATTTTCTGGTCTAATTTCACTACAAATATAGGCTCTCTCTCAATCAATTCGACATAGACACACTAACATAAATCAAAGACCATGTAAATTCAATAAATACAATAAAACTTTATTTTAACATTGTGGTATTGTTCTAAACAAATTCCTCTGCAATTCTCATTTGTATAATCAACACTCTACCTACACTACGCTATACTCTAACACCTTATGTATCTTATAAAAAAGATCTTCAAGAGGTTCTTTGTATAGTTAGGGGTCCTATAAGGGTTCTAATTTGAAATCCTGTCTGATAGGAAAACACAACATTGTATGGTTTAAATTTGAAGGTTTCAGGATTCCCCTGTAGAGACAACCAGAATGATCCCTAAAGGTTTTCATTATAGTTTATTTATATTTGTTTTATTCATAGCTTAGAGCATCAGAATATAAATGGGAAATTCCTTAAAGTTAAGCATGACTCAAAGAGATCTTTGCAAGCTTGAAGACGTTCACATACTCCTATGTATCCAATTACCACTGGATAATTAGTGTAAAACTATACAAAGTACTGAGAAATAGTATTTTATATTCTGGTGACTTACTGTAATGTAATGTTGGGTGTCAAAAAACAAGATTGTTTTTTTCTGACTGTTAATGAGATCTACTCACTGTGGTTGTGTACAGTCTTGGAGATTACACATCCTGCGGATGGGTTTGGGCTTCTTACTGATGTCACAGTAGCTCCTGTGTGCCATCTTATTGTCCCCCTTTTTACGACATCCATATTTTGTGTATTGGAATCCTTAACTCAAGAAAACATTACATAAGAAAAGCCACTGGGGATGCTAAATCAGAATAAGGGTATGGGGATGGGGTTTCTAAGTGTAAAGTAAACGATGGAATTGTACAAATAGCTAGAGCTCCAGAATGCAGCTGCTAGAGTCCTAACTAGAACTAGAAGGTACGACCATATCACACCGATATTATCAATACTGCATTGGCTCCCAGTAAAATCTCGCATTAACTATAAAATACTTTTATTAACCTATAAAGCACTAAATGGTCTCGCGCCACAATATCTAAGCGACCTTTTGGTTTTATATAATCTGCCACGCCTACTTAGAACAAAAGATGCAGGCTATTTGACGGTACCTCGAATAGTGAAGGCTACAGCAGGGGGAAGAGCTTTCTCTTATAGAGCCCCACAGTTATGGAACAGTCTTCCTATTAGTGTTCGGGACTCAGACACAGTCTCAGTGTTTAAGTCTAGGCTTAAAACGTATTTGTTTACTCAAGCCTACCCTGACTAGATTCTGTTCTACTACTTCGCAGTCATAATTATCTTTTTTCTCCCTCTCTCCTTTCGCCGAGCCCCACATGAATTTATGGAGATACTAGAGATCCAGATCCTTTCTGCCTCTGGATGGAGCTCAAATCTTCTCTAATTCCAGACTGCTGGGACTACGGCTGCTCCTAAGGCCATACAGACTTCATATAAATCCATAATGAACTTTTTCCCACTATCTGTTGTTACCCAGATGAGGATGGGTTCCCTTCTGAGTCGGGTTCCTCTCAAGGTTTCTTCCTCTTAAAACATCTTAGGGAGTTTTTCCTTGCCACCGTCGCCACTCAGTGGCTTGCTCAGTTGGGATAAATTCGCACCTTTAATATCTGTATACCATGTTGATATTTCTGTAAAGCTGCTTTGAGACAATGTCTATTGTAAAAAGCGCTATACAAATAAAATTGAATTGAATTGAATTGAATAGAGATAAGAAAAATGGGTGGGCAAGTTATTACCTCCAGCACAAGGTCGTGAGCACTGGGACCAACTTTTTAAAGCCCACTCATACGTGTCCTCCTGAATGACATTGTTGTTGTTTATTGGGACAGAGTCCTCGTGGATGATGTATCTATACATCAATGATGATCTTGTCTCATTGTCTTTTGGTATAATCTAGCAAAGGAAAGGACACACACACACAAATCAAATAAATAAATATATAAATAATAAAAATCATAAGCAACAGGGCATTGACCTTTACTGAACTTTACATATCAGAGGATGTTAATATTCAAACATAGAGGAATATGAATGAAATCAATATGTAAGTACCAGTAGACAAATCAACTACACATGACTTACAATAGCTACATTCATTCCAATTTAACTTTTACATGTTACAAATGAATATTCTAATATATAAGCTTTGCATAGTATACGTATTTATAGTCACAACTCCACTTTATTACACATAACTTTATTTAAGGACTTTAATGTTGTAAATTCTTTATATTTCGGAATTTCTTGAGTTAATACTGATGTCTGGTGAAAATTTCATGTGAATAGCCTCATTGTAAATATATTTACTGAAAACTGACAAATCCAATACTTATTAACTTACATAAGATACTCAATAAGAGAGACTCATAAATAAGTATGTACCGGACATGTATATACTATAATTAAATTACTAAACATATAATTTATTTGGGTTATGAAATTGCAATGGGTTAAATTGCAATTTAAAATGTTCATTAATCCAGATGAAATCTAATGGTTTCATACACCTTTTCTCAAGAGGCCACAAGACTAGTAGCATTCACTACATCATCTACATCTTTATCTATGTGACTCAAAAACAACCATACTTTCTGTTCCAGGCCTGGCAAGCTTTCTTGTGATACACATTTACTGATCATTCCCCAACTTCCAACTTGTCTAGGCTTGACTTGTCTCTGTTGTAATAGATAACCTGTCCTCATCCTCTCACCCAGAGTGACTCTGCTGTGGAGGAGTAAGCAGTAGCTCTCCAGCACCTCAATTACTCTGTCAGATGATGCTCACTCTTCCCTCTCTGTAAACTTCCACTCTATTTGCACTCCTGATCTCGAGAAGTGAACAAATGCCCAAGGGCCTGGCAGCACAGATTATAGAAACAAAAACTGCTTACAATTTAGGTTCAGATTTAACTGTGTGAAAACAGATGTTGGGGGAGGGATGCACACCCAAGAGAAACAGCTAAGTACTTTTAGATGAGAAGTTCCATGCATGTTATAAGCCAAACATTACTACAGAGCAAATTTTTACCACTTATCATGTAAAACTGTTCTGTAATGAATCAATGAATCTTCAAATGTTACATGGGCATTGGGGGAATGTGCTATTCTTCTATACTGTAGAACACTAAATTAACTGAAAAAAAATCTGCTCTTTATTGAAATTAACAATAGACAGTTTCCATTTGTGAACTAAAGCAATCTCTTCTCTATCAGCTATATTCAAAAATGTACACCATACGTTTTGTACACCATGTTTTCTATACAAGTAATTCGCTCTTCATGATACCACTCCTAAATATTGTAATTCACCAGGAAACAGTAATAAAACTGCTGTATACGCCGAAAATAAATCATAAAGAACCCACATTTGTTTGTCAAGAAATTTCAAAGAACAACCCAACCGACTTGCATCAAGAATCTATACCACTGATCAAGAAAAGGGGATGTGATGACACTTGCTTCCTAGCAACACTTCTCTGACTGAATACTCACTTCAGAAATTTTTAGCAGGAAGATAGAAAAGAGACTGAAGATTCCAAGGTCTATAAACACCAAAAGGAACTGTGCTCTTCCTTTGGTTCCAATTAGTATTGATACTTCCCTTTCATATAAAACCGTTATGATGTGTTCAGGATATATTCTTTCATTAATCTTCAACAACTGATTGATCCTGGTCATGGTCGCAGTGGGCTTGCATATTAATAAACCATATGGGAATAATAAACTCCTGATTAATTCATTTTCTAATAATAAGTTGAATTTGAGGCCAAGCCTAGTCCTAATCTATATGCCAGAACTACCATTAAAATATATTTAAAATGTGAAGGAAGCTATTAAAGAATAACTATTTCAGACATTTGACCTTTCTGTGACTTTGATGCTGTTTGGATCAATTTCCAAATCTAATCAGTTCATCTGCTGGTTCATCTGCTGGATTTATAATTTCATATATAAATCCTACAAACATTCAACCACTCATTCTTGAGATCATGCTCAATCAATTTTTATTCTTGGGCAGACACAGGACACATGGATGGGTCGATAGCAAAGATTGTTGGTAGACAAAAATTTGTCTTGAGACATCACTCTAACGAGGATTTCAGATGGACGGACGAACAAACAAACGGACAACCCAAAAACATAATGCCTACCCTACTCAGTGGAAGTCGAAATTAAATAAAATTGTTTAAAAAAATAATTTAATATAATGTGTCAATATGTACAAAAAATCCAAATACCAGAACAATGACTGCATCATGTAATGGTCCCTCTGTGTGCAGAGTCTCAGCGTTGTCTTCAATGACATAATCCCACTCCACTCCGAGGTCAATAAAGCTGCGTGATGTCACCTCATCTCCTTTACCATTCAGGATGTAGTGTCCTGTGGCCTGGTTCTTGACCGCTGCAATCGATGATCAGTTACAAAACCTCAAATGTTACATTTGCAAGAAACTATTTGTGTTGACTGAGAGAGTGTGTGTTATGAGGGAGACAGATGTCAGATATACAGATGTCAGTGATATCATGCAAATATTTGTAGACAATCTACAATCTGTGAATAGAATAATATTACACACAATATACAAAAATCACATGAATATAAAGTCAGTATTGGTAGTAGTTCATTACTAGCACTATTTAAGTGTGTAGAAAAGATGGAGAGAAAATGAAATGACACAGTCATTCAGTAACACTGAGAGCTAGTGATGCAATCTGTGCCAAAAACCAGAGAAAGAATGAATGTGAATGGCAGAGAAGAATGTCAATTAATCACCATTGCTGTCAGACATTAAACATCACTGCCATGATACATTGCACTAGAACACTATATTATACTACTGAACATTCATTAGTATTAGTATGCTACCAATTCTATTAGCATTCTACTACATTGCTGATATACAGTCCCCTCCGAAACTATTGGAACAGCAAGGCCAATTTATTTGTTTTTGATGTAGACTTAACTCATTTAGGTTTGAGATTAAAAGATGAAAATGAGAAGAGACTTTCGAATTTCAGCATTTATTTCCTGGTATTTATATTTAGATGTGCTAAACGACATAGAACATAGCACATTATGTATCAGGTAGTAGGTGAGCACCTGACAGGTGTTTCATGTTACCCAGATGTGTCGTGTTAGATTGACTGTTTAAACAATAAATAGCTCTGAGTATCTACTCTTGATTTTAGCCTCGAGTTTCACCTGTGAAATCTGAGAAAAGGAATTTAAATCAGAGGCAGCGCACAAATAATGGGCATAGCCAATACAACAATTTGGAATGTTCTGATAAAAAAAGAAACCACTGGTGTACTGAGCAACAGACACCGAATGGGTCAGCCAAGGAAAACAGCAATAGCTGATGACAAAAACATCGGGAGAGCTGTGAAGAAAAACCCAAAAACAACAGTCAGTGACAACACCAACAACCTCCACAGGGCAGGGATGAAGGTATCACAATCATTTTGTCTGCCAATTTACAGAGAAATGCATCCAAATTAATCAGGAGGAACTTTATCATGCGGCAAGACAAAGAGCCAAAATACACTGCCAACTCAACATAAGACTTTATCAGAGGGAAAAGTGGAAGGTTTTAGACTGGCCAATCACCAGACCTCAACCCAATTGAGGAGCATTTCACCTCCTGAAGAGGAGACTTAAGGGAGAAACCTCCTAAAACATACAAAAACTGAACAAGGCTGTGTTAAAAGTCTCGAAAAGCATCACAAAAGAAGTTACCAACAATTTGGTGATGTCACTGAGTTGCATGCTTGATGCAGTTGCAAGCAAAGGACATGCAACCAAATATTACATGTTATTTACTTTCATTTACTTCAAGACTTATCTGTTATATGTATACTTTTGCTCGCCTAAAATTGGATGGTCTGATACAAGAGGTTCTGTGTTTTATGTTGTTTAACACATCTTGATTTAAACACCAGGAAACAATCAATGGGGAATTGAAATGCAATCTTCATTTATTTAAAATAATTATAGGATTAAAAGTCTAATAATCAAAATACAATTCCCTCTTTATTTGTGTGAAATTCCTGCTCACATATTATCTCACTGAACCTAGCATTTGTCACTGCCCATTCAACTTTTTTTTTATCGGAAGCTTTAGAAGGAAAACATATACACATTACTGTGGACTGAGCTCTGACAGAAAGATAATACATGATAATGAAATATATGGGTGCCAATTGGCCAAGTTTACTCTCTTGGACAGCAACGGATGGCTATGGCATCATCAGGATTTACACTCCTGACAATAGAGAGAACACTTTTATATGAGCCACTCAAAAGCCCACCACATGAAAAGTAATCATAATGTAGCATGAAACAAGGATATAGGTTCAAATTCATTCACTCATTCATTGACTCGGTATGTGTGAAAAGGTGAGCATGCATCTTATTTGCTGACCAAAAAGTTGTGAGGACAGCTGTCACTTACCAAGAATGTGAGGGGAGGCCTCATGTTCTTGGATGATCACATGTCTAGCCCCAGGGGGGATGAGGAACATCTTTAGGTAGCCTTTGCACCAGAGTGAAGCGGCAACAGAGACAAGATGTTCAGGTGGAAAAGATAGTAGAAGCAATTAATGAGCAGAGAGTTGAACATGTATGTTTTTTTCTTTGAAGAGGTGGACATCGCTTTGTTAGAAGGCATACTGTTTTGCTGGCTCTAGAAAGGGCAGTTTAGAGCCCTATACTACTGCAGCTTGTGTCATGTCCATCAAGCTGACTCACACAAAGCTTACTAAAGAAGGTTACTTGGGAATGTGACTATAGATTTGTCATTCAGACTTCATACAATACATTCGTCTTTTCTGCGTAAATCTTTCATTTATGCCTCACTAACACAAGCTCCACGTGCATTAATATCGGACTGAAGGAGATACCAAGGAATCCATGAGCTGTTGAGACGTTCCATTAATAATTACATAAACCCTTTGACGAATGTATAACAGAAGCTGCAAAGCAAAACCTTGAGTCACATTACAAAAAAGCACTATATACACTGAAGCACCTTTCCTGATTTTTGATGTCCATTCCTCTTCAAAGCCTTGTACCACTCACCAATAAAATTTCTAGAATCCTCACTTTCATTTAGATACACATGCCTTGCTCCTTTAGGCAGCAAGAAGACTCCTCTTGTCTTCCCTTGAAGAAAAATGCAACTGTTACATCTGTATTGCAGTGCACACTTTTGCCATTGACTTAGAGGGTTGCTTTGAAGTTACTAGCAACATAGGGTCTTATATAGGGATCTTATATGGGGAGAGATATAGGTTTTAGCAGTGATGGTGAGGTAGGAACGGGGATGTGAGTTCAAAATAGTTTGTGAAACCATTTCTAAAGCACTGAAAATGTCTCACGGACCATTTTCATTACGTTAGCTTTATTTGATGCATAAAGACAAAGATGTTAAGATATTTGAAATATTCAACTGCATACAATCAGCATACAATCTTTTTCATTTACCCCAGTGAGTCAATGGCAAAGAAAGCATTACAATGGGGGAAAGCATAAGATTAGGTAACACAGAATACTTGCAGATTTTGTTTTCCAAAATAGGCATTTCTTTTTGGCATCGCTTGCTTAATTTTTTTCCTGTTAAGAAAGTGAGTACACATTCACATTAGCACAATGTTAGAGTCATTTTACAGTACTGACTTTATTCATGCAGTCAACAGTGCCATGTCACATTGCAGTAAGATCATATAAGATGTGTTATAACCTGTTAATGACAATGACATTATATTAAGCATCCACATTCAACATCCAAGTCAGGAGTCATGCTGTTTCATGAAATAAACATGCTATTACATATTGCATTATGAAAACTAAGACAAGCCTCAGCATGCAATTTGCAATTTACTGTCACAGAAGTGACATCATTCCAAAAAAGGACTGTTCATTGCTAAAGTACATTATCAGTCAAAAGTTGGACACACTTCATTGAACATGTGAAGAATAAAACAACATGCTTTGCAGTTATAAGAAAATAATACATAATAGGATGGTGTGATAAGTTTCCAACACCCTCTCATATTCTCTCTCTTGAAGTTAATACAAAATAAATCACATCTCTTCACCTTACAGAGAAACCAGAAAAAGCTAAATCCTCTGTCCTGAAGGAAAAACTTACTGACTGTTGCAAAGTGATAACTGTTAAATAAATATCACTGTATCAAAAAGTATAGGTCTTGTGTTGTATTAATTACTTTGCTTGTATTTCCTCATTTGTAAGTTGCTTTAGATAAAACGTTCTTTAACTTAGAGCAAGTTACTTTTAAAATTAGATGTTTTCCCCAAACAAGTAGTTTTCATTTTGAATGTAGAAGAAGCATTGAAAATTTTGGCCTATTTGGAAACTTTAATAAAACCTTCATGGGTGAAGCTTCATCATGATGCCAAGACTGGATTACTGTTAAAATTATCCATCCATCAATTTTCCATACTGCTTATTCCACACAGGGTCACAAGGGAACCTGGAGCCTATGCCAGGAAATTCAGGGCACAAGGTGGGGGACAACTTGGACAGGGTGCCAACCCATCGCAAGGCACAATCACACACATTCATACACCACGGATATGTCTGGAAATGCCAATCCATACAATCCAAAGTCTTTTGGACTGGGGGAGGAAACTGGAGTACCCAGAGGAAACCCCTGAATCACAGGGAGCACAGGCAAGTCCCCGCGCACACAGGGCAGAGGTGGGATTTGAACCACCAACCCTGGAGGTGTGAGTCAAACATGCTAACCACCGTGCCCCACTGTTAAAATTATTAATTCATTTTGATTTGTTCAGGACTTTTTTCACTTGTTTTTTTTTCCAGTATTAATGCCTCCATTAATTATTATAAAATATTAGAAATTAGTAAAAATGAGGAAAGCTGTTCTAAGTGTGTCCAAAATTGACTGGTAGTGTAAGAGTACTACCATCATCAAATAAATCTGAAACTCACAATTCAAAAGTGTACTAAAAAGGCTGACTGATGCATTGGTTTTATACTTGAGCCATACAGAAAATATTTTCACAAAACATCAGACACTTACCAAAAATATATATATTTCCATTGGCACAACAGTCCGATTTGTACAGGGCATTAATGCATTCACAATAGCTTACACATTGTGCTGTTATCATTTTGATACAATTTACTGTCTAATTAATACCTGCCTTCATTCGATACAGTTACAAAATTTATGTTGATGGCATTCATTAAGAGAGCTTCAATATCTTAGAAAGGGGTTATTTTAGATAGGTCTTATTATTTTAATGAATGCACAGTCTGATATTTGATGGCACCATAATTGCTGTGACATTCATTTATTACAGACAGCAGACCCATTGTAAATTCTTTATTTATCACATTGTAATTATGATGTATATTGTTGGTGAACACCAAATATTCAATCTATATAAAGACAGCCATATATCTGGATCTATAAATATTTATTATTATAATAGTAAAAGCACTTGATCCCTTCTTCAATCATAGTAAAGACTATAGGAAACGTCGGGTGAAAAGCCAGTACTTTTTTAAGTGAAACAAAATTTGAAACCTGAAAGACACTGCCTCTCTAAGATCCTATTTTTATACCCATTCATGCTACTGACCTGTTGCCAATTAACCTACAGCTGTTTCTCTTTTAGTAACACTTACTTTTCCAGCCTTTTGTTGCCCTCGTCCCAACTTTTTTGAGATGTGTTGTGGCCATCAAATTCAAAATTACCTAATTTTTTTTCCCTTAAAATTGTACATTTTAAGAACATTTTTGGAATTGGGGTTGTAAACAATATTGCCATAATAAAGGCCAATTATTTGCAGTAGTAACTCAGCTAGAGACCAAATGGTTTTTAAATTCTGTGGTTGCCAGACTGACACTGTTAAGACTCTTCAGCAAAATCCTTATTCCTCAACTATTCAGCCTGGATTGGATTCTGGCTTAATGTAAGTAGGTATAAGTTTGCCCATAAAAATATCCACATCTGACCAACATTAATCAGTAAGAATAGACGTGTTAAGGTAAAAATGAACCTTGTCTAGTAGCTTGTTATAGTAGCCAAATGCTGAATGGCATTCAAATACATATATTCAATACTCAAAATTAGAGTCACTTCCCCAGATTCTCCTGATTATTTTAAATTATTTTTTATTATTACGTATTACAGATTTGGTTTTTCAAAAAGGATGCAACACTTTTGTGAGGAATCTGGCCCCAAAAGTAGGACAAAATACTAGAACATAAGTGTGCCCATGGGAAATTACCTGTTTTTTTGGGGGTTCGGGTATAGGTTCCTTTCACAGTTCTGCAGTGGGAGTTGTCGCCCCCACATACTCCGCATTTATCTTCCGCCTTATCAGAACCAATCTCTTTATCACAGCCCACTTTCTGAAAGACATAAAGACAGCAGCAGCAGCAAAAAAATTTATCAAATCAGATGTTACATATGACAATCTGAAGCCTCTTCGAGATTGATATTATTAATAGTAGGTGCAGATGACACAATGGTTCCACTGCTCTAAAAATTTAAACCAGAATAATATGGTTTGCTTGAGAAAGCTCATGATAATGTTATGACAAATTAGCAGATTGTTTCTTTTCAAAATTATTTTTATTCCCTGTTCAATGAAAATGCTTAATTCGTCTGCACTAAAAATCAGTCCATTGTTCAAAGCAGTAATCATTTGTAGCATCAGCAGAGTTCTGATTACAATTATTTTTCATCCCTTTTTGCCTCTTTGTTGTTTTGCTTTCAGATTTTTTGGACAGGTGGAGTCAGGGGAGGTGTTTTCTGTTGCATCGAAGCTACAGCTTCACTGCAGGGTGTAAAATGAGTTAAAGAGAAAGGCTGTCAGCAGCTTACCACACATTCCCCCCGTACACAGATGCTGTAGGGATCCTTGTAGGAGCACCGAGTGCCATCATGCACCAGCTGCTTCATGTATGCCACATCACTCATCTCCTTCGACTGGCAGTACAGGTGACATCTCTTGCTGGCTGGAGGAAAGTAAAAGGCACTGCTTAACCATTTTGTTCTGTTTCAGGTTAAAATGATTCCAATGTAGCCACATTCTGTGTGGCAGAATATCTAATAAACATGACTAATATATTTTTTAAATGACAATGATAATATGTTTAGGTCTTTTTAATGTAAGACAAACAAGATGAAATGAAAATATTCAATGGTTGGTCTTTGTGATTATGAAACAAAAATGATATTTCATGTCCTGAAATATTTCCTCCAACTCTTATTTGCAAACACAGGAGTTTATTTTGAGTTATCAAATTAATTTCAAAAGATACGCCAATATTTACTTTGGGAAAGTGATTCCACATTCAAAATTTATGCAGGTGCTTAAGTTAATTTCTTTTGGCAGAATGTATTGCACACCTGCAAGGTTGCCAGATTTTTTTATGGTGAGTTATAAGACAGTGTTTTTCAATAGCACAAGGACCACCAACTTTATAGAAAAGCACTTGCTTTTCTGTCAGGGGACATAAAATGCAGGGCATATATAAATACAGGCTAAAGAAGCAGATGATGTTTTTTTCAAACATAATACAATGTAACAGAAAAGCAAAAGACTATTTAAAAATAAACATATAAATGAGAAGATGACAGGCATTCAATAAAATCTTCTAATATGATTTTAGTATATTACTGAGTTATTGCTACAAGAATATTCTTAAATTTGTAACAATATGACAACCGCCGTCATTATTTGGCTGTTTATAAATTAGCACTTGATCCAGCATGAACACATTTTTTAAACAATGAACTAGAAATACAACAGATGAAAGCTTCTAGTTGCATAAGTTCTGAGTATTGTTCATTCCTGTTAGTCTTGAATATGCTCTGTTCATTTGAGTTCTCTTTAGATTATGTTTTGGTTGTCATTTGATGCCTGATCATGTTATGATCCTTGTCTGTTCTACCATTTTGGATTTTGGACCCTAAATGATCTCTTAGCTCCAATGTGTTTCAGGCATTAATATAGCTGATATGCTATTACAGTATCTCACATAAGTGAGCACACCCCTCACGTTTCTGTAAATATTTGATTATATCTTTTAATGTGACTACACTGAAGAAATGACACTTTGCTACAATGTAAATCCTCAAATTGGGCCCAATTTGGACATTTTCACTTAGGGGTGTACTCACTTTTGTTGCCAGCGGTTTAGACATTAATGGCTGTATGTTGAGTTATTTTGAGGGGACAGCAAATTTACACTGTTATACAAGCTGTACATTCACTACTTTACATTGTGGCAAAATGTCATTTCTTTAGTGTTGTCAGATTAAAAGATATAATCAAATATTTACAAAAAATATGAGGGGTGTACTCACTTTTGTGAGATACTGTAGATCCCTAATAGATGTTAACTTTTTGAACTAAAGTTTGAGATTAAAATGTATTTGATTACCCTGTGGTTAACTATGGCTCCTACAACAATCAAAAGTGCTGTTTATTGTGTACAATGTCTGTATAGATAATAAGAAAACTGCTGATCAGGGTTGCCAGGAAAAAGCATCCCAATGGACTCACTGAAGTATTAAAACACATAAATATACTTAATTTTGCTCCAGACTCCCAGGACAGTATCCTTCACAACTAGTGGAGTATTCCAGTTTGCTTGTTTCCTTGCCAAGTACCAATACTAACATCACATTGCAACCCCATATGGGTAACTAATAAAAGGTTCCTGCTATGTCACATTTGTCCTCTTTCCCATTATTATCTTATCAGTAGTTAAGGAAGTGAATTCAAGACAGTAAGTACAGCCCTTTAAGCATTTGTTTTTTGCTTTTGTTACTGTTTAAATCTGTGCCCTCACCAGAGAGTGTGTTGACACACATGTGACAGTAATTCTAGCAATTGATTTATTACTATTCTCACCACAGATGATGCTGTCCTTAGAACAGGCACATGGTCTATTTTTGTGTCAGTGTGAAGCAGCATCATCCTGTAGGGGCTGAGCAGCTACTTTTAAATTTTATTTATTTATAAATTCAGAACTTCATATTCCAGTGAGCCATGTTTCTTTGTCACATTTTCCTGACAGTAACAGAAATAAGCAAAAATTGGATGCTCAGTACCTGGAATTGGAGCATCTTTAAAACGCTGGAACAAAGAGAAGTGGGCAAGAGCTGCTTGTAATAATGCAGCAGTTCAGTGAAGTGCAGCACACAGAGAAGCCTAGTACAGTGCCTCATGTACAGTGACAGACCCTGATATACTCTCTGTGGCTGTTTCTCCTTCTGTAAACTTGAATAATGAGCCCACCTAGCACAGAGTGCTGACAGCCCACCATTAATTTACACCTAATTTGCAGACAAAGACACGTGGCCACTGGTAATTGCCCAGAGTTAAGTACACTGAACAGAATAGGTAATCAATTCTACTTCCCATTTGTCCCTTCTGTTTGCACTTCCTTCCTATTTTCTGTACAGTCCCACTTCAAATGCATATATATGAGGGCTAGAAGTGCATTTTACATGCTGCTGTCTGCAGTCAGGCGTGCCGGAACAATTTTGAAGGGGGGGGGGGGGATTTTGAAATGGTAGGGGGGTTCGGGGGCATGCACCCCTGAAAAGATTGTTTTAAAAATAAACCACTTAAATACTCATTTCTAAAGACTTTTGGAAACAGAATGTACTAATTAGTGTTATTGGATTGTAAGAGGGTCTTTGCAGTGACAGAAGATTGAGAATACTCGGACTGGGGACGGGAGATTATAAAGACTCTGGTGCAGTCAGAGAGACTGTTCGAGTCATCTCCTAATGAATCCATTCTGCTTTCATTACGTAAGAGTAGCCACCTCACTAAAAAGCCATACCAGGGTTTGCTTGCTACCTTGCAGTGACAGACACTTTGCTCTCGACAAGCTTGGCAACAGGAAAACGCGTTCAGCAAGCCCTAGCTTCTCGAGTCTGACCCCTGTGCTTATTATAGCGAAAGTTCTTTTTTTTAATTGAATTATGTTTCTAAAAGTTGTGAAATGGATTCATTAGGAGACTGTCCAATTCAGAAATCCTCAGAGATAGGCAGGCAATGCGAAGTAAAATTTGAGATTAGGAAAAAGTGGGGGGGACAAAAAGTAGATTTTGAAATCAAATTGAATTTTACTGATCTATAAATTGTGATAGTAACAGTTTTTCCCTCTCTGCAATAGTATGAGAATATGTATATAAGTATTCTCATCAATAGTAGCAAATAAAAATGTATAATCCCATGTACAAAAGTCATTACACATGTATATTTATTTTAGTGAATCCTTTTCTCTGCCACGGCAAAAAGATTTAAGGTATTTCCACCATGCACCATTATGACATTATTGACAAGGGATCAATATATAGGGACTTCCTGGTTTTCCTGAAGAGCTACAGGATATGAGTAAAGACAATTTTTCCTTTACCATTGTTCCACGTGTAAATGAACATCAATACATAACAACAGACCTGGCCTCAGGTGTGCTCCTTAGTAAGGTAGAAAGGTAGAGTCTAATACAGTATCACTGTAGTCCAGGATACACAATAAAACTAGGCTTTCACTGTAACTAGGCACAGAAACTCACCATCTGGGTGTTCATATGGGAGCCAGTGGTGTTTAGTGTTCTGGTACTCAAAGTGGGAGTTGCGGAGCTGACACTGCTGGGCTCTAAAGTCCTCAAAGTGCTTGGGGCAGTCATCTGTGTTGCACAGCTGAAACTCATAGTTGACCCCTGGGCAGTCCTGACCACCATTAGATGGACTGTGTTACAGAGTCAAAGGTAAGATCGGAAAATTAACACTGTGCAATTTGCTTCATTACATTCTAAAGGATTGAGTAAATAATTATCACTCTGTTTTAACCAGCAGTTAAAATGGGCGATTTTTAGCTTATCGTAGGCCACAATAAAATGACAGAAGGCCCATCATTGTCTTTTCATTTTCCATTAAAACCACGCAAATAGTCAGTCAACTGCAGAATTACTGACACCTGTCCAAAAATGAGCAAAAATGAATATATAGAATGAATAACAATTATTGCAGTAAAGGTTATAATGTGCCTAAAAATATGGGAACACTGTATAGTTTTGCACAACACTTTTTAAAATATAACATTTTTGCAAGTAGTGCACATTGAAACTGGTTTCTAAATTAGTAGCTAGCCTACAACTAATATTGGCTGAAGAAAATAAAAATTGGAGATACTTGTAGAGTTATCATTGAGCACTGCTCTATGCCAAATATTCTCAGGTTTGCTCATGTGAACTCACTGAAGGTTTCCAATGGGTTCAAACTGAGATGGTTGTTGAAAAACATTATTCATTTGACCATTTCTGGATTGATTTAAATATATGTTCATACTGTAAATATTTTTTTTGTGAGTGCCAATAACAGGAACAAAATAAAAACTCTCCATTTTTTAGTGCAAAATTTGAATAATTGTGTGTAATATTTATACATTTGTTTTTGCCCATTGTCTTGAAGGGTGGGGTGCCAATAATTCTGCATTTGACTAAAAAGAGCTAATCAGTGCATTTCTGTGAATGTTATGGTTCTGTGAAACTAAACATACACTGGGTTGTTGCACTGACGTGTCCTGAAGCGTACGCCTGTCCCACAGGAGCGCGAGCATGAACCATACTTGGTCCACATACCCCAAGCTCCATCCTGCTTCACCTGGTTGGCATTTTTCCACATGCAATGACCTTTGTAGCACCACTAGAGAAAGGAGGAAAATTGTTTGATTTATCCTGAAACAAACAATAAAAAAAAAAAACAATATTACACATATGTGTTGGATTTACCTTTCCGGGCGCACATTCGGTGCCGTCCAGTGGTGGTCCCTTTTTAGTCTTGCAGAAATAAGGGTTGTCTGGATGGCTGCACCACAGCTGTTTGCAAGGATCAAATGTACGGAACTAACAGGAGAGAACAAGTGTAACACGTGATATGTAAGAGAAAGAGGAAACCAAGTGTCACTTATATTCCACAGCAGATGCCCAATAGTTCTCCTTCTCAGTTCTGGGAAATGTGGCACTTATTAAATTGTGAAAATTACAGCACAATGGCATAGACAACTTTGTTCATTAAGCATTTTAAACACCAGTATGTACACTCAGGGCTCCAGTGATTGCAGTTGCACCATTAGAGGCATAAAGACACGAGACCTGCTAATTGTGAGCAGTGAATATATTTTAAAAGAATCATTCAAAAGTAGAGTAAGTAACTCTACACAAACTCCATTTTATCAAACATGCCTACAGAAGGAAGTTCCATCTATTTACACTTACTGATGTGCATATTTTGTATCCAACTCCAAAATCAAAACGACACTGCTCATCCATAGAGTAATTGATGCCAGGAAGTTCAGGGAGCTGTGGCCAGTCATGCTTGAATGGATCATCCAGTAAGCAATCATAGGAACTGTGAGGAACCAATAAAAAAAAACATCAGTTACAATTTGAGACATAAGAGATTATGTCTATTAGTACTAGAATCCTTTTCATGAAAGCAGTAGTTCTTAAAGACCAGCATAAGTGAATATGAATTGATTAGAATTGAAATAGGGCACAGTGAAGAGTCAAATGTACTAAGACTGCTTTCAAACTGGTTTCACATTGAGGACAATTTGGGAACATCAGTATTTCGTCTACATTTGTAATGTGGGTTTCTGTCCTACATAGCGTTTTGGGTGCTTTTGATTTGCTGCCCGCCGGGCATTGCTCTGCTACCTGAATATGTCAGACAGGCATTGAATGTTTGACATAAGTAGCATGCAATTAGCCATTTGAAATCAGTTGGTGATGAGGACAAAACTCGTGCTTCACAATGTAATGGAATGATCAACAATAATTGAAAGATTGATTTGTTTGCTGACCTGTTTAACTGGTAGAGAGCAATAATTTTATGGATAATGTTAATTTAATATCACATAATTTCATATTCTTCATTTGCATTAGGTAAAGAAATCATTTTGAGAGTTCAATCATCATTATGTTTTGTAAGAGATCAGCCTAAGAGAGTTATTGAGAGCATCAGTAAAAAGTCATAAAGTTGGAGGTGAGATGGATGCAAGTGCAGTAAAGGCGGTTTATTTAAGGAGCAGGCAGACAAATCCCAAACATGAATGAAAGTCAGTAACAGGAAACAGGCAGAGGTCAGGTGATCTATGAACAATCATTGGCAATCCAAAATACACAAAGAAGGGTACAGAACAAGATGGAGAACCAGAATATTGCAACACAGAAAAGAAACGGCTCAGCAAAGTCAGGTGGGTACACACTGAACAATACTTTAAATACACACACTAATCAAAGGGCAAATTGAAAACGGGTGAGAGTAATCAGGGACCAATAACAGGACACATGTGGAGACGAGACAAAACAAAACAAAAACACATGTGGCAACATAAATAAACACGACAGTTGAGAGTAGTGTGCCATAGCACTGTAGGCTGCTTATATGCACTGAGCACCTTTGCTCACAGCGCTTGCCACGAGGGGGAACGTGACAGATCCACCACCTTCAAACACCTCCCCTCTGGGTAAAATCTCCAAGTATAAGCCAAAGCAGGCACTGTCCAGCATGTTGACGTGTTGACAGAAGCAGGTGGTGGGTCAAAGACCTCCTTGCTGGGAACTGGTGGCAGAGCTGGGATGAATTCACCAGTGCCAGGTGGTGGAGCTGGGACAGGCTTGCCAGTGTCAGATGGGCCTTAGACAGGCTCGCCAGGGTCAGGTCAGGTGGTGGGGCTGGGACAGGCTCGGGGTCAGTTGGTGGGGCTGGGACAGACTCACCGGGTCAGGTGAGGGAGCTATGGTGTTCTGGCAGGAGCAGGATGTTAATCAGCAGGCAAGGCCGCACGTCAGCCTCTGGCTGGAGCTCTACCAGGGCCTATGCTTCCTCTTCATCTCCAGCCTTCCTCCCCTCATAGTAGCTCATGAACAGACAAGTGGGTTCAACAACAAGCTGGCCCTCCCCAATAAAATTTCTAAGTCGAGGTTAAACTCGGCACACCCAAACACCACTCTCAGGAGGCATAGAAACTCGGTTATGCTTCCTAGGCCTAGGATTCTCTTGGTGAACAGGAGCTCTGCCCATTGGCATGCTTGGCTGGTGAGCTGAGGCAGAAAGAACCTCAGCCACTGTTATTCTTCAGGCTTGGGGTTCGACAGGCTCTCAAGATAAAATAGGCTCTGAAGCAGGAATAGTTCCGGAGGGCATTTGGTGAAATGGGGTGTCCAGGTGAGGCCAATAAAGTAATTTTTTCCAATGTAATGCCGGCATGGTCATCCCGGCATAATGCCCCTCCCGTCTTCTTGCTGCATCCCTGTTATGGGCAAAGTATTCTGTCATTTAATGGAAGGTGAGATGGATGCAAGTGCAGTTAAGGTGTTATATTTAAGGATCAGCCAGCCAAATCCAAAACTTGAATCAAACTCAGGAACAGGAAACAGTCCGAGGTCAGCCGATCTATGAACAATGATGGCAGGGATAATCAAAAATTACACGAACAAGGGTACAGAACAAGAACCAGAATATTGCAACACAGAACAAAAAGTCAGATGGGTACACACTGAACAATACTTCACACAGAGTCAAGACACACGAGGGTTTAAATACACACACTAATCAAAGAGCAAACTGAAAATAGGTGAAAGTAATGGGGAAACATCAGACAACCAATGACAGGACATAGTTGGAGACAAGACATGAATCAAAACAAAAACACATGGCAACATAAACAAGCATGACAGTTTGGAGAAGTGTGCAGTAGTGCTGTGGGTTGCTTATGCGTGATGAGCTGAGCGCTTGGAGTGAGGGGGAAATATGTGACAGATGACCTCAAATTCCATGGTTTATTAAAACTGTGTCTCACTAAAAAACACCGCAGAATGTGTCATAATTCAGAATAAGGTGTATCAAATCAAGGCATAAACTGCCAGTGACTTACAACAGCTTTGGAATCATTGTATTAAATTAGGAATAGGTCAGGATCATATTCCACAACTGAACCACTGAATAATGAAAATTTACTCTCCATATCCCATGTCCTAAAATAGCAATGAAATACTAACTGTGAGTACTGCAACATTAAACAAAACCTAGAATGTGGAAACTTGCATTAATTGACCTTATTCGTTCAAATAATTATTATTGGCTTCAAAAACATTTAGAACCCCAACAAGATAAACTTTTGACAAAATAAGTTGAAACAAACAGGAATTCTAATTGGTTGATCAATATCAGCTTGTAAGACACACTGCTTCTGGTTATAATCTTCAAGAGTTTGCTAATTTGATCCAGGGTGCTATAATATGAAACAAAATGGAAGAGGATTATTTTCCTATAAGAACACATCCCAAAGGAGTGTTATTCAACTTGTACCTTAGCGACTTGCCAAAGATTGCCAGAAAACTTCACTATGTCAATAATCTTATGTTTACATAAGAAAGGAGAGCAAGAGAGAGAGAGAGAGAGAGAGAGAGAGAGAGAGAGAGAGAGAGAGAAAGAGCTGATGACTTACTGAATGTATCTCTTCAGCTCTTGTCCACTGCACATGGACCAGTGATAGCGGTGGAAAGCGGCTTGCACCAGAGGAGCCATAACACTCCCCATGGCTGTCTCATCACCACAACGATTGCCCTGTCCATCATGCTCCATTCCCAATCTAAAGACACAATGATGAGAGAGAATACAATCTGTGGTTTTGGCTACAAGCAAGTAAAAATTCTTTTGTTTGAGACCTTCTGCATCATTGCACGTGTTGATAAATACAGTCCCATCTGAAACTATTGAAACAGCAAGGCCAATTCGGTTTTGGTTTTTTGCTATACACCAAGATGGATATGAGATGAGAGTTCAGGATTTCAACTTTCATTTCCTGGTATTTACATCTGGATGTGTTAAACAACATAAAACATAAAACAAGCAAGAAAAAGTATAGGAACAGATAAGTCTTGAAATAAATGAAAGTAAATAACACTTAATATTTGGTTGCATATCCCTTGCCTGTGATGCTTTTCCAGGCTTTTACCGCAGCTTCTTTCGGTTGTTTGTGTCTGGAGGTTTCTCCCTTCAGTCTCCTCTTCAGGAGGTGAAATGCAGCTCAATTGGGTTAAGGTTTGGTGATTGACTTGGCCAATCTAAAAATGTCCACTTTTTCCCCTGATAAAGTCCTATGTTGAGATGGCAGTGTGTTTTGAATCATTGTCTTGCTGCATGATACAGTTACTCCTGATTACTTTGGATGCATTTCTCTGTAAACTGGCAGACAAAATGATCCTGTAATCATCTGAATTCATTCTGATACCAACATGAGTTGAATGAGGATTTTTTCACATTATGAAGAGCAGTCATGCTAGAATAAGTAATTACAATAAGTAATTATAATAAGTATAAGAATAAATAATTAGTTTTTTTGTCATTTTGTCATTGCAAATGACTGTTGGAAAACTGTTCCATCTCCCAAAACAATAACTGAACACAGTGTCCAAAATATACAGTTGTGGAAATGCTGTACATTTAGTACAAGAAGATAATAAAAGGGCCTTACTTGCAGTTTCAATTAAATGGCCATAAAAGTGGTATAACATGCCAAAGATTCTATATAAGCATTTATCCCTCTATCTTTGGTATACAGGAACAACAAGTGTTTATTTTCTTCTCATGAGAATTGCATAATCGTCCATTTTAGCTGTGCTAATACCAGATCCAGGGAATTAATGCAGGCAAGTATCTGGGGAAATTGTTTGTCTTTGTCTTGTGTGCACTGAAAATCAGGGTTAGGGTTAGGGGGAAGAGAGAAAGAAAAATAAAAGAAACAATGAAAGAAACAAAGAAAGAAAGCTCTAATAAGTGCACACAGTATGAAGAGACGGAGAAAATGATATGGATGACAGTGATTAATCTGCGTGGGTAGTAAGGGAATTATAAGTGCTTGTGTGCACAAAGCGCTTTTATGCTTTATACACAGACATAATCTGACAGACGATATTATTCAACTGGTATTTTAAAGCGCCTTTGCAAAGAGTCTTCAAATAAATATATAAAATGGAACTGTCAGAACACAAGAGACTACCATTGTTCTAAGGTGAAGACAATTCAGTGTTGCATCCTCAAATTAGATTATGCTTTACGCATAAGCACTATTATTATGCAGCATAATAATAATAATTATACAGTTAGTTATGTTCCACTATTTTGATTGGTCAAGAGGCGTTCGAAGAATGTTTATATTCTGGGTCAAGAGCCCGCAGGGCGAGTCTCTTAATCTAATCGCAGCTATGCCGATATTTAGTAGACGCGTGCTCTTGTTCATGCAATACTGCTTAAATTGAATGTAAACAAAAAAAACCTTTAACATCAAAAGGAACCCTTCTCTGAATTCATAATATTAACAATAAGCTAAAACGAAGTCGAACTAAGATAAGCAATTTTGAATTGTAAAAAGGTAGGTTTCTGAGACAATGTTCATGAACTGTGTGCACTCCAGACTTTTAAAAACCTACACATGTCCAGTCTCGTGGGCAACTACAAAGGCGGAGGAGAAGCCGTCCTCATGGTTCAGGGTGCAGCTGCGAACTGGATGGCACATCCCAGTGACAGGAGCATAGCCTGGGATGAGAGGGAACAAAAATAAACAACAGTTAGGCTTATAAATAAAGCATATAAAAATGAAGAATATTTGGGTTCACTTGTGACATGATGTAAGCTGGTCTTATAAGTAGGTTCTGATTGGTGAGGGCTCTTATGACAAACTGATAGTTATATACATATCTGACTTAAAATCTAGGGAACAGCTGAAGTGCACTTCAAGAGCAGGCTATGGACAATAATTTCAGCATGTTTCCCTGTGAAAAAGAACACAGAACGTGTTTCTTGAATAAGTAATTATAAGTAATAATAAGTTATAATTGCAGATAATTCACATTTATGCAAATCCATTAACTAATTCAGTATATATAAAAGTATATATTAAAGTGGTTGCATAAATATGTGACACCCATAAATAGTTTTCTTAAGAGCCGTGGTTACAGCATGTAAATCTAAAGTTGTGAATTACATCATTAGCACATTTTGTCAGTAGCTATGCTTATGACGGTAGTGGAATTACAGAGACTACCTCTTTTAATATTTCAATTCAATCCACAAGATTGACTTAAAATATAGAACAAAATCAAGTGCTGGAGTAAATCATCTGAAGTTTCTAGACACTGTACCCTGCAGTGTAGTCTATATAAACATGAATTAGCTTGGCACAACTGCACAACTTACATAAGCATGCACCTGAGCTTACATGAGCATACACAGTCATCACAGTGTGAGAACGTGGGAGAGATCTGTAAGGTGAGTTGACTAAGTTGAGTCATTAATGAAACAAAGTTTGACTATACTGTAACAGACAAAACTGCTGATATGATTACAGGAGTCTCCAGAAATGAAGTACACACTGCTGTTATATATGTAGCTATGCCTTAGACATCTAACAGTCTTAATGCCCTGTGGAATCTGAATATGTGTCCAGCTGAAAAGCTGAACCTGAATGCAAGTGAATGAGTGTGTGCTAGCTCACTCTCCAGAGGAGCAGAAAACCTGGCATTCTTGACCGTGACCCTGGAGTCCCAGCCTTACATTATTTAACAGAATATTCAAAAAAACATTCAACAGTTGCAGCTGTAAATTCAACCATTTATCAAATGAAAATGTATTCTGAAACCAGTGTTTCTTTCATTGCAAAACCAGTGTTTCTTTCCAATAATAAAAGGACAACAGGAAATGATTTGAAAACATGAGAAAAAACAGAACACTACCCATTAAAAAAATGGCTCATTACTACCGCAATTTAGAGCCAGATATCAAACTGTTAGCTCTTTGTTGACTCAGTGATGAGTATATTCTGAGCCATGTCACACTGTGAGAATTTAATCATTGAAAGATTACCAGCTTTATATATCAAAAATAATATACCAAAAATGATGTGTTGCAGGGTGATGGCTCTGTAATACAGCAATCAGTGCAGGAAGCACTGCACACAAATTGATATATAACTGTATAACTCAACTGTGTAAGTGTAGAGGAGCACGTTATCAGTTATGATTTCAGTGACAATAAAGTCAGGTCCTTTGAACTTTTGTGGGACTTTGAGAGTAATTTAAATTTAGAGTACTGTCCATGATTTTATTAAAACACTTGAAAGAAATATTTCATGTGACTGGAGCAGGACCATAAGAGTCAGAAAAGATATTTGTGCACTTATTATTGGAGGGAAAAAAAAAGAATACAATTCAGTGAATGTCAGAGAGAGTGAAGAATGAATCACAATGAATACTGTGACAAAATATCACAATGAAAAATGTGACAAAATTCACTTAAGAGAAAAGAGGGATGTAAAAAATGCATTTGTTACTGTTGTCTGGTTGTTAAAAGTGAATTGGAGCATTATTTATAAATGCTGAATATTTTAATAATTCAAAATGCTAAAAGTGTAAACATATCATCTAGTGCTGGGTGATAAAACAATCTCATTTTTTATCACTATATTTTTTTCCTCAAAAGCGTTGATAAGCTGAGAGTATTCAAATTCAATAAACTTTCATTCCTATTTTGCCATCTAGCTTCTAAAATAGCTAATATTCCGCAGAAATCTTAGCCATAAGGTTGGTGCAAAGTCAGGCTGCATGCTCAGCTGCACACCCCCACTTGAGGAAATCGCACCTAAACAAGAGTAGCAATCTACAGAAAGATGGCAAGCAGGGAGAGGCCTGAGAGGCAAAGTGAAGACAAGATAAGTCATCTGCTCTTGATGACATTGTTCCAAAGAAAGGCCACAGCACTATCGGGTTGGATATCTAAAGTATGACAAGGAGCAGTTATAACATTACAGTTTTAAAAGAAATAGTGTAGAAGCTCCAAATCAGTGCTATGGGATAGAGACTGACTGGCACACACTGTGTGAGAAAAATGCTCTTTCGGCACAAGTAAATTTTTGGCCCATATTGCCCAGCTCTATCATCAGTTTCTGACCAAAAGATAAACATGTTCAGTGCTGGTTTTCTCTCATCTTTTCTCATTCTCTTTAACACTTTTTCAAGCTGCAATTGGCTTCCTATTTGACATACAGTGTAATCATCAAAAATGATGATTTGGTTTAGTGACAAATTGTTAATTACTAGTAGGGAATTGCATGGGCAGAAGTATGTGGACACCTGTCCATCACAAAAATATGAGCTTGTTGAATGTCCCATTACAAAACCATGGGCATAGATGTGGAATTGGTTCTCCATTTGCTGCTATAACTGCCTCCACTCTTCTTGGAAGGCTTTCAATTGATTTTGGAACATGGGGATCTGTGAAGCATTAGTGAGGTCAGGCACTGATGCCTGGTGAAAAGGCCTTGCTTTTCGTTAGTATTCCAGTCATCTCAAAGGTGTTCAGTGGGGTTGCGGTCCGGGATCTTTGCAGGCCAAGTTCACTCCAGCCTTGGCAAACCATGTCTTCATGGACCTAGCTTTGTATACAGGGGCATTGTCATGCAGGAACAGGTTTGGGCCTATTAGTTCCAATGAAGAGAAATCTTACTGCTACAGCATACAAAAATGTCTGGGTTAACCTGTGTAACCTGTTCCCTGAGAAGGGAATGAAACGTCGAGTGAGCTTCACGCTGTGGTAAGCACCCTCACGCGTGACCAGCATCTGAAGCTTGTGTAACATCATGCCTGCCGTGATCAGGTGACGTGGCAATTAAGCACATTGCGTGATATAAAAACGGCAAATGTGAACCGCGCCATCAGCCTCTATTATCTGAAGTAAAGACGCAAGTCACAGGCATGCCCCAGTATGACAAAGCTATGCAACTTCTCATTCCCTTCTCAGGGAAAAAGGTTACATGCGTAACCCAGATGTTCTCTTTCAAAGGGAACTCAACGTTGTGTGAGTTTCACACTGTGTGAATGAGAATACCCATTCTGTCATTCTGAGGGTATGGCCTGTTCAAAAAGATCTAAGCCCGAGGGTTACTGCAAGACACTCGTACCCAGGGTGAAATGTATATCCAGGCTGTAATATCAAATGACTGTGTGCAGCGTAGACCACCCCGCCACAGCACATACATCCTGTATGTGTGTATGGACAAAGCCTTCAAGGAGGTGCACCCTCTAGTGGAATGAGCCCTTATGCACAGAGTCGTAGTGAGGCCGCAAGCCTCTTAATCAATAGATATTGCTTCCACTATCCAATTAGAGATGCACTGCTTCGACACAGCATCACCTCTACTGTCGCTGCCAAAGCAGAACAGCAGCTGCTCCAACTTATGCCACTGGCTGGAGTTGTAGACGTAAGTACAGAGAACCCTTACTGGACACAGTAGGTGCACTTTCTCTATATAATATAATCCGGCCTAGGATATAGGAAGGCCTTGGCTAATCCAGGGGCAGAGTCATGGCAGGAAGGGGCAAGAGGGCTTGTAGATCTCCTACTCGCTCGAGAGATGTCAGGGCCAGCAGAAGAGTTTCCTTTAGAGTCAGAAGCTTCTCAGAGGCTCAGAGACTGTAAGGGCTCAAATGGGGCACCTGACCGGTCTGCAGATGGGCCTCAGCCACATAAAGCTCGACGTTAGAGGATGCTGCCCCACAGAGGCTCCATCAATATGGTCAAAATGGCAGCCATGTAGACCCTGATTGTAGAAGAAGCCAACCTTGCTGAGAAATGTCCTTGTAAGAACTCCAGGACTGTAGCTATTGTGCAGTTTACTGGGTCTAGCTGATGTTCCTCACACCACAAGACATAAAGTATATATATATATATATATATATATATATATATATATATATATATATATATATATGTAGCATACAGCCTATGAATAATAAATGCATTTAGTGTATGGGTAACATTAACCAACTATTTTATTTTAAATATACACCAAGCAACAGTATGAAAATAACAAGGCAATAGTCAGATATGACTTCTACTTCATAATTCTCCATCTACCTTTTTGATTTACTTACAACAACAAAACACCACAGAAACAAATGAATTTTCATGTCTCCCTTTCCCCTTTAGTGTACTGTCTTTTCCATCAGGTGAATTTCATTTATATTTGGTCTGACCGCTGCTTTAGCTAAAAAAAAGCAGAAAAGTGTAGATTTATGTGGAGGTAAACAGCCAAGTGTGAATCAGTGTGGTATAAAATAAGGAGATGTTGATGTGAAGGACATTTCCTACCCTGCATGCCAGTAGGGCCAAAGCCCTGTCGTGTGAGAAAGATGGCATGGTCATGGTGTTCGGAGTGTTCTGGATCCTCTTTTTGCTGTACGAAGGCCCAGCGGCACACATTCTCCAAGCTCCGCGATGGGTTCCCGCGTTCAATAAGGCTAATGGACTGAGGGGAAACAAATGAAGGCAAAACACATTACAATTTTGTGTCTTTATTTATTTAGCATTGCTCAACAACACAAAGGGGCAGCAAACTAAGACTGAATGAAGCATCACTTACGTTTTTTTGTGTGTGTATTTTTTTCATTTTATGCAATTTCTTCAATTGAGTTTCATCCGTCATTTTTTGTGTAAGCATGCAAAATTTATTGAGTTGGCTCAGTTTGTCGACTTACCTTTGCATAGCCAAGCATGATCATCCTCACAAGAACTACGTTGATGTGCACACCTAGTGACTCATCGTGATATATCTCATTCACCTGCAACAACATATGATAAAAAACTAATTTACCTAAAATCCAAAATTTCTTTTTCTACCTGTACACAATAAAACAATGAAAACTTTTAAACTTGCCTCCGAATACTAACAAAAGTGTTAACCCAGTGCATTGTATTCAGCATCCCATTTCTTTTCGTACAACAGGAGAAGGTCAGGAACTGAGAATAATATTGTGTAGTAACTGCCTGAAAAATATTGGTGTCATTTGAACGTGGGAAGAAGGCTTTTTACAAGATCTCCATACACCTGTTCAGACAGAAATATGTATACTCCTAGCAGTGGTGTATGACGCCCACTGGCTTAAAGTATCTGCTGCTAATGTCTTGGAGGCAGATACCACAGCACCACTTCAGAGGACTTGTGAAGTCCATGCCTCAATGGGTCAGTGGTGTTTTGGTGGTTCAAGAGGGACCAACACAATAGTAGGCAGGTTGGTTTAATATTATGGCTGATCTGTGTATTTGGTGGAAAGACAACATTATATCCCCATATAAGGGGGAATATTTTTGTGGGCACTGGGGTCAGTCCATTTGACTTCTATAGCTATACTCCATATTTCTACAATATAAATCTGAGTGAGAACAAATGCAACTGACTCCGTTTTCCATTTAAAAAAATTTATGAAAGCCCACAAACATTTTATAATGTTAGATGCCAGAAACACCAGCGATTTTGGCAAAACAATGGTTCCATGGTATTGTATGCTGGAATCAAACAATCTACATGATGGATAAAGAAACATGCAGTCATTTAGGTTCATTTAGGCTATGACTTCTAAAACCTGAACAAACTGGACTGTCTCAATCTCTGCAGTGAATGAGACAATAAACCACCAATGTTTGAAGCATACTGTATATTAAATTGAAAGCAAATTAAGATCTTTTAAAAAATAAAACAAACCAATATTCAAAAATGTTAAAAATATCCATAATATTTGGTTTAAAGCACCATCAGTGAGGCTGATCCCTACTCACGTTTGGTTTGCCAGAGCAGAGTATTTGACTCATTTTTATTTTGAAGCTCATAGGTCATATTATCCTCAGGCTTTATTTAGAATTAAAAATCACACTTTCTATAAGCTGTGAACATAACAGTGACATACAGTACCCTTAACAGGCCAATTAATTTGTTTGTGCTATACACCAAAGACCAAAAGATCAAGGGTTTGAGATCAAAAGATGAGACAAGAGTTTAGGATTTCAGCTTTTATTTCCTGCTATTTACATACTGATGTGTTAAACACCATAAAACATACAAACTTTTGTTTCAGAATTGTTAGGCAAGTAAAAGTATAGGAACATAAGTCTTGAAGTAAATAACACTTAAGATTTGGCTGCATATCCCAAGCCTGAGACTCACTGACATCACCAAATTGTTAGTTTCTTCTTTTATGATGCTTTTCCAGGCTTTTACTGCAACCTCTTAAGGTTTAGTGATTGACTTGGCCAGTCTAAAACCTTCCACTTGTAAAGTCCTTTGTTGAGTTGGCAGTGTGTTTTGGATCATTGTCTTGCTGCATGATAAAGTTCCTCCTGATTAATTTAGATGCATTTCCCTGTAAATTGGCAGATAGAATATTCCTGTAAACATCTCAATTTATTCTACTGCTACCATTATGAGTTACAACATCAATAAAGATTAGTGAGCCTGTTCCAGAAGCAACCATGCAAGCCCAAGCCATGACACTACCTCCACCATGTTTCACAGCTTGCATGTTTTGGATCATGAGCACATCCTTTCCTTCTCCACACTTTGGCCTTTCCATCACTTTGGTGCAGGTTAATCTTGGTTGCAGAACTTTTGTGGCTCATCTTTGTTTTTCTTTGCAAATTCCAATCTGCAATCCTGTTCTTCGAACAGTGGATTGTGATCCCTTCACCCCTGCCCTGTGGAGGTAGTTGAATATGTCACTGAATGCTGTTTTGTGGTTTTTCTTCACAGCTCTCTTAATCTTTCAGTCATCAGCAGTTTTTGGCTGACCCATTCAGTGTCTGATGTTCAGTACACCAGTAGTTTCTTTCTTTTTCAGGACATTCCAAATTGTTGTATTGTCTATGCCCAATGTTTGTGCAGTGCCTCTGATTAATTTTGCCTCTTTTCTCAGCTTCAAAATGGCTTGCTTTTCTCCGAATTCTAAGACTTCTGGTAACACGAAGTAACATGAGTAACATGACACACCTGTCAGTCACCAGTTCCAATATTTTTACAGCAAAAACAAATGAATTAGCATTGCCATTCCAATAGCTTAAGAGGGGACTGTAGAAGAACTGTTATTATTAATCTGGTAGTAGTGGTAGCTCAACGGTTAAAGCTCTGGGTTACTAAAGTCAAGGGTTCAAGCCCCAGCACCACCAAGCTGCCTTGAGCAAAGCACTTAACCCTATCTGTTCCAGGGGTGCAATATCATAGCTGACCCTTCAATCTGACCCTTCCTAACAAGCTGGGATTTGTGAAAAAGGAAATTCACTGTGCAGTAATGTATATGTGACAAGTAAAGCCTGCTTCTTCTTCTTCAGTTGATGCCGTGAGTAGGCACGGGCAAAGTATGGAGTTATGCTGAAGTACAAAGAATTTTAAAAAAGCATGCAAAAAAGCAAGTATCACTGCAAGTAATTGGCATAAATATTTATTTTGTTAGCTGTAGTATTTATCTGTAGGCTGTAGCTGACCCTGAAGTATAAGATTCTATTTGACTAATCAGTCATTGTAATTCAGATATATTTAGCCTTTTTTCATTCGTTAAAAAAACAACACTATTTAAAAGTCTAATATTTTGAGATCCTGGATTTTTTATTTCCATGAGCTATAATCATCTAGGTTAAAAAAAAGGCTTGAAATATTACACTTTATGTGTAACGAATCTAGAATATCTGAAAGTTTCACTTTTTGAATTCAACTGAATGAACTGAAAAACTGAATGAACGTCTTATTTTTGTGTGTATTTTTGTTCTTATTTTCAGAAAAAAAAAAATTCTAAAAAATGTTTGGCGGTTTCCCATTTTCATTTAGAAATGACAGTGTATACAACATGCATGGACCTAGCAGCAATCTGATCAATTTATAGAAACCCGCACTGCAATCACTGTCTAAGCAGCTCATTTAGACTACACTTGATCTCCACCTTGGAAAGACTATTCAACTAAAATGAGGACACACTTTCTGACAGCACGGCCATTTGAGAGACTGCAGCCCAAGGCTGTCACACAACTTCTGTGCAGATATGGAAACTCTCAAATGCATCTAAGTAAAATTCTTCTTTTTACCATGAGCAGATGTGACTTTACAGGAACAAATCATAGGAATCATATATTTTCTAATGCAAAAAAATGACAGTGTAATTTTGGAGACACGTGACCTAATTTTAGATTATTCAAGACTGCTCTACTTTAAAGGACTAATTCAGCCAGTAATGTCAATGTTGTTAATGAGTGAAAGCTAATGTTAGAAGACCATAGATGCATTTTCTCATTAAAAAAAAAAATAACTGGGCTGACACACAATTAACTACACTGGAGTGCCATTATTACTTTACATAATGCAGTACCAGGAAGGGTCTCTATAAAAAAGCGTGGCATAAAAGAACGGAACAGATTTAGATCTTCAGTGCTCTACAAGGAGGGGAGAACAAGTAGGAGGAGGTGTTTATAGGTGTGGCTACAGACTAATAATGAAAGGGCCCCAGTGTTGAGCAAGTAATACAGAGGTCCTTTAAACACAGCTATTTTTCCTTCCTCACTTAGCTATGAAGCTGCTCATAGTCGGGAGGCACAGAGTCTCTAAGGCCCCTGGAACAGTCTCTAAGGCTCCTCTAAGGCACCTATTCCACAAGTCAGAATTTTTGTGCTGAAATTGATGTATGCTTTGGATCATTGTTATGCCAGAAGATCCAACCACGGCCCATTTTAATCTTTCTGGTAGAGGCAGTCAGGTTTTCATTTAATACCTGTTAATATTTGATAGTCCATGATGCCACGTATCCTAATAAAACGTCCATATCCTCTGGCAGAAAAACAGCCCCAAAACATTAAAGAGCCACCACCATATTTAACCATGGGCATGAGGTACTTTTCCATGTGGCTATCTCTGTGTGCGCTAAAATACCTCTGGTGTTGTCTGGAATAGCCTCCTAGCTCCCTCGCAACCCTGTGTAGGATGAGCAGTATGGAAAAACGATGGATGGATGGACAGAGCAAGGATGAGGAAAGAAAGCTTATAATTTTATATTAAATGATACAACCAGTACAGCACACCCCTGACAGAGGTCATGCTGCAATGTTTCAAAACATGCATCTTTTAGAGAACAAAACAAGTCTATAGCTATCAAAATGAGCCAAACTACACTCACCGGCCACTTTATTAGGAAAACCATATTAATACTAGGTAGGACCTTCCTTTGCTCTCAGAACAGCCTCAAGTCATCATGGCATGGATTTCACAATGTGTTGACATAATTGCAACAGATAATTGCTCCAGCTCATCAGCAGCAGATTTATGATGAGAATCTCCTGTTCTACCACATCCCAAAAGTGCTCTACTGGATTCCAGTCTGGTCATTGGGGAGGCCAATGGAGTACACTAAATTCATTGTCATGTTCATATAGTCTGTCTGAGATGACTTGTGCTTTGTGATATCAGATACCATGCCACAGTTGAAGTCACTGTGACCGCATATTTCCCCAATCCCATCTTTAATGTGAACATTAATTGAAGCTCTCTGTATCTGCATGATTTTATGCATTGCACTGTTGCCACATGACTGGCTGACTCACATAATGGCATGTGCAGGTGTACAGGTTTTCCTAATAAAGTAAATATTAGAGTATCCACTTTGTTGGTTATTAGATTCATCAGCAGCAACAAGTAGTTAACATGCCATCAGAAAAAAGGACTGGCAGTTATTATCAGAGCAAGTAGAAGTGCAAAACAAGTGATTGGGGACTTTACTCTCAAATCAGCAGGGATGAGGCCATATATCAGAGCAGTCTCTGGGACAATGATAAGTCTCACATCTCTGGAAAACTGAACTGATAACACAACAGCACAGAGATGATTACAAAGCCTCAACAACACCTCCAATTCCTGAGATGATTAAGGAGGTGTGAGATAGCTGGTTATGTGCTTAACATTGACCAATCAAACGTGTCCTGACAGAAATGATCACTGTCTGACAAAGCAACATATCAAGTCACACAAACAATTACAGTTTTTTCTGTTACCAAAAATCGATTCAAACTAAATGGATCTCTGCAGCAAGAAAATGGGTGTAAGCAAAATCTGTCCCTAGGTGGCATGTTGGCTCAGTAGGTAGCATTGTTGCCTCACAGCTCACAGTTTGATCCTGAGCTCAGGTACTATCTTTGCAGTGTTTTGCCTGTTCACCTCATATCCACATCAGTTTCCTCCTGGTTCTCTGCCTGGCTAAGTGGATCGCCTACTCTAAATTGCCCCTATTATGAATATGTCTGAGTGCATGATGCCCTGTGATGAATGGCATCCGATCTGATCCAGAGTGCATTCTCACCTCACACCCACCATGAAGCTGACCATGATAAAGCAATTACTACAGATAAGTAAATAAATAAATGATGAGTAACCCTGACTGTGGATTTATTTTCCCAAATTAGGCTGACTTAACAGCTGCATACATTCAAACCACCATCTTGACCAGCTCAGCCTGTGTTTTCACAGCTGATTAGGCTAAAAGTAATTTAGGTGTCCAAGTATTTATCAAATTTATAGCAAAAGATTTTGCACTAATGGCATTATATATAATTTATTATGACTGCATGCAACCCATCAGCCATCACCTGTGGTTTCTGCTCTGAGCAAAAAATTAGACATAATCCGTAAAATATAAATCTGTCTTATGCAAAAAGAAAGTCTCAATATCTACACATTATTTAACCAGTCAAACTAAAGCTGAGCCTAGCAATTAAATGTAAAAATGAACTTTGTCTCCTGTAACGAAATCCCCCCACAACATTTCAATGGGATTCAAATCCGGGCTTTGACTAGGCCATTCCATAACCCTCCATTTCTCCTTTTTGAGCCATTCCTTGGTGGATTTGCTAGTGTGCCTAGGATCGTTATCCTGTTGAAAGGTCCAAATAATCTTCAAGCACTCCTTCATATAATGCAGAATTCATAGTTGAATTAATGAATGCAAGCTGTCCAGTCCCTGAGGCAGCGAAGCAACCCCAAACCATTTCCACGAGGTGCTTCTCAAGAAAAGCATGTCTGTTGTTAATTTTGCCAAAACAACTCTATCTTTAATTCGTCTGTCCAGAGCACATTATTCAAAAGGCCTGGTCTTTGCCTATATGCTCATTGGCAAACTGTAGTCTTGCCTTAATATTCTTTTTAGACAGCAAAGGCTTTTCCTGGCACGCCGCCCATGCAGGTCAAATTTGTGCAATTTCTTTCTGATTGTAGATGCAAGCACTTTGACATTAACAGTTGCAGGACTTACTAACAGATCCTGTGATGAAAGTTTGGGGTCTTGGAGACTTCTTTTTGCATCAGACGGTTTGCTCTTGGGCTGAATTTGTTGGGACGGCCAGTCCTGGACAGTTGTTTGAAATCTGCACCATTTGTAGATGATTTTCCTTACAATGGAATGATGTATTTCAAATAATTTGGAGATCTTTTTAAATCCCTTTCCAAACTCATAGGCATCCACAACCTTTTTTCTGAAGGCCTTACAGAACTCTTGGTATGATGACACCACACACCTCAATAACAAAAGGGAACACCAGACACTAGATATGAGAGGGGTTTAAATAAGACAGGTTCCACCTGCACTCCCTAAGCAAGTTCTAATCATTGGCACCTGATCTTGAACAACTGATTCTAATTTTATGGATTTGAAGGTATGATAAATGTAGGCGTGTACTTACTTTTTCTGACTGATCTGGGTTTTTTGTTCATTTAAATTGTGAAAATTACAACAAAATGTCGATTTTATGTATTATTTGGTACAGTGTATCAACTTTATTAATAGGCACTGTTTCAAATAGGATCAAAAGTTTGTTTATCCAAATATGTCAAAAATTTTTCCATTGGATGTACTTATTTTTTCACATGACTATATGACCAGTTCCTGTATACCAGTAAACACATTAGAAGAAAGCCAGTCTCTTTACACCTCTCCTTTTGTCAGTAATGTTGGTGAGGTGGATTGTAATTGTGTCAGCTCAGTTGCGTGGAAGATGCAGTGGTCAACTAATTCAAATGAGAGCTTAAAGCAATAAGGATCAATCCATTCTGGCTTATTAGAGACCTAGTAAAAATGCTTATTTTTGAGAAACTCAGCAATCAAACCCTGGCAGTGGTCTATTTTCACTGTACCTTACAAAGGGGTTGGAGGGTCGGCAGGAGACTCCTATTGCCACAATCAATAGGAGTTTTGCTTTTTGTTTTTCTCAGAAATGACAGGAATAACAAAGGATAGTAGGATAAGTGCTAGAAAATATGAGCCTGGAATGATAAGCATGGTGTACATGCTGGCATGTGATCAGCAAGTCATTAGTGGACAGCCCATTAAACACCACGGTATGCCTTGGTTCAAAGACAGATGTGTGCATAGTACAGGAGGGACATCTACTGGAAAAAGACATGTTCAAACAAGTAGAACAAAGTCAATTATCTTCAACAACATTATTAGCTTATTTTCCAGAAAGCTATGTAAATGCAAATCTGTTTAACACATTGGGAGCAAAACCACAGAGTATGTCTTTGCAAATAATACATAATTTTTGAAAGAATCTTACATCCCCTTGATGAATGGAGTGGTTTATAATTTTGTTTTTGGGAAAGCTCTATGCTTTAAATGACAAGCCTCTGTCATGCTTCCCAACTGCATCTTATAAAAAATGCTTAAAACTTGTTATAGCCCGGTAAATAAACACAATATATTTAGTACCATAAAGCAACTAAACTGAACTCAAGGACATAGGTTAACTGTACTAACTGACATCACTGCCACTAAATTGAGACAAACATGTTTCATATAAAGCCAATCTATAAACAGGAACAATCTAATTCCATGTGAGGAGGGAAATACCAACCGCCTTTTAATCTTGAGATTGAAATTATTGTATAGAGTAGTTGGAGTACAATTATTCATTTTTGTGTGTGTGTGGAGGGGGTCAAGGGTGAATTGGGGTTATTATTTTGTAAGCCTTTCATACTTGACAATACTCACAATGTTCATGAGGGTGAGCAAGTAGTTCTGTACATGCTCCTTTCCATGAAAGCGCACCACAGAGTCGTCGACGCCAAGAAGCACCTCAATGTTGTAGTCATCGTCTCCGGCGTGTCTGCGTCTCCTGGATGTGTGGTTCACTTGTTTGGCAATGTTGTCTAGTGCCTTTGGAACACTGATTTCTGGCTCTGCGAAAAAAATTAATAAATGTGATGAGTCACAAAGGTTAAATCTTGGTAATTACAAGTTGCTTCAGGAGACAACTTTCTCTGATTCACCCAGATAAATAAACCTCTCTTTGGAATATAAATAAGTGGATGGTATCGAAGAATGACAAAAATCAGCCCTGTGAGTGCTTCACATAATTCACCAGTCTATAGGGCACTGTCCATCATGAGCATGGGCACTAAGGTAAACATCTCGAGTGGCTCGTGGTTTGGGTTTTAACTCTACAGAGTGGGGACTGTGAGGCACATTCCTCCGCTCGTGCATCCCATCATTATATACGCATTCTTGCTCTGCTTGCCTCCCAAAAGAGTAAACATCATTTCTGAGGTTCCACTTCAAAGAAGCACAGGACTTCCCCCTGCACTCAAGACTCACAGCCTGTGAGTGTGCTTTGTGCATGTGTCCCTGCTCAAGCAACCTGGCCCGCTCTGGTTCAGCAACTTGTTCCTTTGGGGGTTTCTCGGCAGGCACAACAGAGAAGTAAAGATAGTACACAGATGGAAAAGATGCCCAGCCAGCCGACACTGGCTTCTAGAAATTAATACTGATGGCAGATGGCATTGGCAGAGTGCCCGGCGATAGAAATGTACCATGCACGTGCTGAAAGTAGCTGGATTTCACTGGTGCATCAAAATGACACACTCCCACACACGCGCTAGTAATGTTTGGTCTTAAAATATGTGCTTACTCATAATTTTATTGATGGATGGAGCTTAAATCCAAGCTAATTGCTTCCACTGTACCATTTGGGACGCAATTTTTATGAATATACAGTATATCACTTCTGATGTCAAAAGAAGAACAAGCTAAACGTTAAAAAGTTAAACAATATGGGACTGGATTTAATTTTGTTCATGCTGTTTTATTTACCATTGGAAAATGGGGGTTGATTGGCTTCCCGCACATAAAACCCCAGATTAACAAGCCTCTCTTTGAAGGCCAAAGCTTGGTGTTTTTCCTGCCTACTACAATCAGCAATTAACATTGAACAGTATGCTAACAAAAAGTAAAGGAGGAGGTAAAAGATGCAGTATGAGGCAGTTTACATGGCGTCTTTTTAAGACATGGCACTGGGAAATGAAGGCAAAAGCAGCGGTTTACAGCACCATTTGCTGCTGGAGCACTTTATAAGCATGCAGATGCACCACTGTTAATGTAACAAGCTGAGTTGGCAAACTGTAATCTCCATAGGTTGGAGTGAAACCATAGGGGGTTTTGCTGGAGGCATTAATTTAGTGCCTTGGTTACATGAATTAGGTGCATTATAAAGCTTTTTCTTTTTTCAGGCTTTGTAGGCTTAGGCCCACATGCTGATCTCCAAAACTCATTTGCAAACCTCCACAATAATCCTGTTAAGATAAACACACCAACTCAATGAAGATTACTTCACAGAGTCTCATCTACTGACACTCAATAGAAACTCATCTCTGACACTTATCTCTGGCATTTAAACACTGTGCTTCAAGATCTGCCTTTTCACATCAGAGGTACACACCCAAGGGACACACCAAAATTACAGTAGCATTTTCACACCAACCCCACAGTTTCAACTCAGACCATTAAATAGATCAGTATTACACAGAGCTTTCGTGTTCTCTGTTATTTTCTTCATGCCAGAGTCAATGCTTGACCCATGATGCTATGGTCACTAAAGCTGTTCAGTGGCCCTTTATGCATAATTCAGAAAGTGTTTTGGTGCTTTCTGACTGCTGATGACAAGAGTTGTCACTTTTCTGAATGGAGGAAGCTATGCATGTTTGTCCACAAGTACAATGTCACAGGGACATGGTTGTTTGCTTCAGGTTGTTACCCAAAATGGATGTTAATTTTTTTTTGAAGAAATTTACTTTAATATTTTCATTGTGAGATTAATCAAATTAACCTCAACCTTTATCCATTTTTACCAATGGTGCTAATAATCTGTGTCAGGGATCCTCCTGCAGGACAATGATCCAAATTAGGTATCCACATTTACACAAAACTGCTTCAGTTATCATAGAATCAATCTTTAGACATGACCATCCCAGACCTCTGACCTACACCCCACTGAAAACCAGTGGCGTGAAGCGAAGAGAAGAAACTACAAGAACTGGCCTAACACCCTGGAAGAATTCTATATTGCAGAGTGATCTCAGATTACAAGCTCTGCGTTATCAAATCTCATCAAAACATTATAGGAGAAGACTCTGTATTGCTATGCTGGCTAAGTGAGGTTGGGCAAATGCATTAAGTTAATTATTCACAAAGAACTTTTTCATAACCCTTTTACCCATATTTAACAACGAGATCAATTCTGGAACAGACAATGTAGCACATAAAATGTGCACATATGATAATTATGTGAAAGAGTAAAAAAAAAAAAAAAAAACATACAACACAAAAATACTGACGTAAATACCAATCCTGCCACAGATTGACATGTAGATGGATCCTATCAGATCTGGCACTGTGAAGTGCACTGGCAGTTGGGGACACCTGTCACACTCATTTCATAAATTTACTCACAGGCTCTGACAGGAAACTTGATGTCCTTTTTTTTGAAAGCCACTCAAGCTGTCAGCGATGGGACAACTGAATCTCCATAAAACTAGACAACATCATTTTGTGGAGTCAAGAGATGAGAAAGGTAAACCCACCCTCATGCAGTGTTGCTTATGCTTTATAAAGTGGAGTCATTAGATTTAGCTGTCTGAGGCCAACCTGGCAGCGAGCTCCAAAACCAAAAGTACAAGCAAGTACAGTATAATTAAAGTAGGGTACAATAAAAAGACACTGGGTTTTCAGTGGAAAGCTTAGAAAACTGATTTTCACATGCTGCCCAAAAAAGCATGAGCGAGTGAGCTCTATAGCATCTAGAGGATGATAGGCTGTTTCATTTCTGGACAGCAACATAAATGAAAAAATGGCAGGTTGTGCCATTGTTTTCTTCTTTTGAGCCCTGAGGTATTGCAGGGATCACATGGTTGACAAGACCCCATAACTAGCCAAATATATCTGCTCCCACAGAATGCGTGCACACACACACACACACACACACACACACACACACACACACACATACACACAAAGGCTTGGTATTTTCTAGACCTTCCACTTCTCAAAACAAAAACAGATGTGGCCCTATTGATGGAAATGCAGCAAGGTCTTAATATTGAGCTTTGTCTAAAGCAAACCAGGTGTTCTACAAAAAAAAAGCCCTCACTAAAAAAGCAAACAAAATCTTTACTACAAATTCCTGAAAAAAAAAACACTTTAGGATATTTGGCATTAAGAGAAATCTGGTTCCGATTTCCAGGGAGGATGTGAAATTTCTTATGCTTCAACATAGAGATCTGCATCAAAAGGAAATGCGGAGGAAATCCTGGTGCCTTGGAAAAAAACAAACGTCCTGACAGACACTGGCAGGTATTATATCAAAGCATACTAACCACTAATCTAAACCACATACAAATGGCCTGACATTATCTTTAGCTTCAGACTTCAGTGAGAGCCTTCCAACCTTCAGATTAAATCAGTGAAAAAAATCACAAGATATACAGATTCTTGTTCACCAAAATTCAGTTAATGTTCACATGAAACATTAGAATTCAGGAAAAACTATAATCTCAGTGACTTTGACTATGGCATGGCTGTTGGTGTCAGGCAGGTTGGTTTGAGCATTTCAGAAACTGTTGATCCCCTCAGATTTTCACACACAACAGTCCCTAGTGTTCATACAGAGTGGTGCAAAAAATACATCCAGGGAGAGACAGTTTTGGGGATGGAAATGCTTTGTGGATGAGACAGGTCAGCAAAGAATGGCCAGTCTGGCTCAAGCTGACATTAAGGCTATAGTAATGCAGATAACCACTCTTTACTACCGTGGTGAGCAAAAAAGCATCATGTGTAATATATCAAATTTTGAGGCAGATTGGGAAGACCGCACTGGGTTCCAATTCTGTCAGCCAAGGACAGGAATCTGAGTATTAAAAAAAGGCACAGGCTCACAGAATTGTGACAGTTAAAGATGAAAAAAATGTCACCTGAGCCACTGTAGCCCATCTGACATTAACAACCATGCCACAAGTCACTGAGATAGCTTTTTTCCCATTCTGATGATTGATGTGAACATTAACTGAAGCTCTTGACTTGTATCTGCATGAATTCTTTTGTTTGGCACTGCTGCTACGATTATCTGATTGGATAATTGCATGAATGAGCAGGTGTACATGAGCTCCTAATAAAGTGTACAGTGACCGTATAAGGAACAAAATATCTTGCCTTTATGGATAATAAATCAGAAATAATGCAATCCTCCAGTTTTACTAATGATCAATCTGAGGACTATAATATGCAGTGACAATGCCATTGTCCTCAGGACTAGGAATTTTAGGAATGCCTCTTTTTATCACCAGTGTATCTAAAACTGACAGCCCATGCACCGACAGTGAAGAAGAAGAGTATTGTGGTATGGTAATAAAGCACTTCCTGCTTCACTGCCAGATGGCATGGCTGTGAGGTGATTCAATGGAACAAATGCTCAAATGCTCATAGCTCAACTGGCCTGCTCTGATACACTGAAGTGATGACACATGCTCAAGGTTGTCTCTATTTTTCAGGCCAGAGCTATAGAGATTATAACTATATTCCATGGAAAGTATTTATCAGGCAGTTATTACACCTAATTTTTGTAGGAAAGTATAGCAAGCACAGTGACTGTGTAATTCATGATTGATGATTCGCACACAATTAATTTAAGTGCATAAGTGCAAACTCTAGCTAGATGAATGCCAATACATCACACATTGGACAAAATTTTCCCTTGTTGATGCCTTAGGTTTACGTATAAAGCAGAAAACTGAAGGCGTTCATATTTGGAATCACGCTCTGTTATTCTGACAGTGAGCATATGCTTGGCTAAAGCTGGCGTGACTAGTGGTTCCAATTAAAGCTTGAGAATTCGTGCATCATCCTCATGGTCTTCCTCTAAGGCACCACAAGCAGGCCCTTCCAATGGATTTTGTATCATCAAAAATCACTGGCTGTTTATCAGAGCTTACAGTGCAGCATGTGCCTTCATGAACTGTACAGAGTGTACACTACATACACACTCACTCATTGGTCTCACTGGACATCAATAGTGTATGTGATCACAAATGACGCTTTGAAAGGATAGAAGGGAGGGCTTTTATTTCCCCAACTTGGGGATCAGCATTAGGTCACGGCACATGAAAACCAGACCCCTGGGCCATCGCTATCTTCACAGACTCTTTAATCCACATAGCTAAGGTTGTGGGGATAAAAAAAAGGGAAAACATAGGCTTTTTCTATGATGTTAAGTAACACATTGGCTTATGGCTGCCTTTTAAGACGCTGCAATATGTGCACCCAAGATGCCGGTCATTTTGTGGTTGCATAACTATAAAATAGTACCAGCAATTTATGAGAGCAAAATATCTCAAGGTCCACTTGCAGTAAGGCTACAATCCAACATGTCACATTTAATAAGTAAGAAGGACATGGAACATTTTCTCTACAATGAGTACTAAGCAAATCTGCCAGAGATTCCTGCGTGACCTTCAGGAAAGCTTTTGATTTTCACGTCGTTGTTAATTATTTTTTATTTATTTATTAAACACAAAAAGAATGGCTCTTATTTACCATAAGCATTAAATGCACTTGACAGCAATCTGTCCTTCTTTGTTTAGAAGGATCTCTGAGAAAGCTTCAATAAACACAGCAGCACAAGTTGATGAAGGTTTTATGACGCTCATAAAACTCTGCTGCTTTCTTAACTCTTGCCTTTTTTTTGTAACTGAGCCATAATGGGGCTTCAACAAAAGCTGACGGTCATATCTTTCTTCCTCTTTCTGGCTCACATGCATTAATGTGATTCATGTGTCAGAGGCTGGTTCCAATATGATAATGAGGGATAGTAAAGACTTAAGGTGATGCCATTATTCACAATCAAGTCCCTTGCCATCACAACGGTTCACTTCCTAATTGTGTGACATTACTTGGTCATTCCCTAAAGTCCCTAAAAGCCTGATTGTCCTGAGTTGTTCACTTGTCACTAAGTGGATTCCAGGGCTGTAGCATTCCACAGGATGTTCCTGACCCTTAACCTCTGTTTTACTTCTATTGTGGCTTTCTATGGTGAATTAAAACTAACTTTGCCGTTTAGCCAACAATTAACAAGATCTAGACAACACAAGATGCAGTTGATTGTTAGCCACATTCATCCTTTAATACGTTTAACTATTTGTCTTACACACATTTCTTAACAAACAATGCTAAAAAGTAAAAAGTAATAAACATGCAATGGGCCTCATTTATCAATATTTTAATAATGGTAAGTTTGTAAATGTTTTCGTAGGACAAAAAATTCCTGCCGGTTTCACAAACGTTTTGCGAACACTAATTTTCTTCGCACCCTATTTCTTCATGTGCATGTTAATAAAAATGCCAATCCAAGCATGTTCACAGCACAGATTTGCATTTAGCCACAAATCTCCATAAAAGGCCAAGCTCACAGAGAGATGAAAATGGCAAAATGATGGCTAAAAGAGTGCCTCATAAGTGTGTTATATCTTCAGCCGTTTCAGCGTGTCGGCTGCTAGAGATGGGCACGGGTACCCAAGTAGATTAAAGAGACATCAATGATCGATTATTAAAAAGATGATTGTGCAGTTCTTTCACAACAGCTTTTTACAAGTGTTTATGGCTGGTTATTTAAAGTAACTATTTTCAACTTTGAAAAAAAACGTGACGGTTATGGCAACTCTGTGGCACAACATTGATCAAGCCACCCGCTTTTGCTTTTACACATTTCTGTCAGCCATGCAAACAGCAGTGCATGAATACTACTATAATTATGGTAACTGGGGGGCAAAACAGAGAGACGTGCTTTCTCTGGAATAATGTATTGATTTTGACCAGCAGGTATTTACATTATGACAATATATCATGCTTGTATTTTTATTATGCTGTTTATTGGTACTTTTTTGTAACAAACAACATTATAACAGCCTGTAATATTGAACAAGTGAGACACTGAAACAACAAAACGCATTGCAGAAGCAAAAGACGTGTGTTACATACGAACATAGACGACAATGTAGTTCTCCCGAGTACTCGACAAGTGCTCGAGTAATTACTTCAAGTACCCAAGTAGACAAAATGAACAAAATGCCCATCCTATCGGCTACCATAGACATACTCTTCCTCCTTTATTTAGGGTGTCAGTACTTTTTTCCTAATAGTCTTCTGTTTTAATTTATAGATGCATTTTGTATTTTATTTCCCATCATTGACATGAAAGCACAAGTTTTTATAAAATTCTCGCTGCATTAATACGTGTAATTGAAATAAACAAGCTATTTAAACTTGACAGTGCATATAAAATTTCAATAACTCGCATAAATTATACGATCTGAAGCCAATTAGTCGAGGGTAGACTCAGATTGGTGAGTCTCATTTTGCTCTCCTTCTTATACTATCCTTATACCAAAGTTACAAAAACGCAGGCATTCTCTTTGGATACAAACAATTTTCTGGATTTTCATGATTAGCACATTTATTGTGTGAATGCGCCAGTGAATAATTTATGAATAAATATGCACATATTCAGTTTGATAAATCAGACCCAATGCTGCTACACTATCTATAAACACCACCTTTCATTCACCGTTAGCCCTGACAGAAATTTTTGAACGAACCCTCCGAGCGGTAACGCACTGCACCCTGATGCTATGGATTACAGATTAAGAGCTGGAGTGCCACAGTCACTATTTTACTATCTGCTATGCATTCAGCTGTTTTAAAAGTGAAACCAGAAAAATGAAGGTGTAATGTGTACATAGATAAGGAGCTTAATATCAGCCACTGTCGTAGCAGTCAGGATTAAGTCCTCTTTGTCCACAGTTCTCTCTCTACCTGCCATTTCTAAAGATGTTCACCTGCCCGTAAAAAAAAGGATTGCTAGTTTATGAGACTGTTTTGATTTTCTTTACTTGTCATCAGTTTGAATATTTCTCATTCTTCATTCTTGGCAGCTCAACAAATTCCTCCCAGCTCGGCAGCCCTAGCTCAGCCTAACACAGCTATGTGACAAATATAAATCACTTTTTTTCCTCCAATGACCAAATCCGGATCTTCCCTTCCGAGGGCATTTTGTGGCTAAGAACAAATCTGCTCAACCACTACAGCTGTATGCTTCCCTGTATGTAGCAGACAAGAATTCTCAAGGGTTTCTTGAACTATCTGCACTATTCGCCAAGCTCGCTGCTAATCTAACATGTTGTTAAATGTGTAATTTCCAGTGCTGTATGTAGCTGATTCTATGCTGTCATTCTTGGGAACTGTAGCTCCTTCTTGTTAAGCATCTCTACTCAAGGCATGACCAGTGAATTACACCAAATTACATCAAATGGGAACTGTTACTCTGCTGATATCATTTGCTCTTGACCTATGAGAGGATGTGAGTGAATAAAGCAGTCTGGGACAAATTATCTAGACTAAGAAAGGATCAGTCCTGGTGTGTATTATTACTAAATTAAGTACAGGGTGAAAATGCGTTGTTTTCACATACAGTTCACAAACTCACATAAGAAGCACTGAATATATGGAAGGACTCAGCACCATTCCTCTCCAGATGGACATTTCCGTGCATGAATATTCACCTTTAGTCATTTGGTAGACACTTTGTATCCCAACCGACATACAGTCGAAATGATGGGAGGGGGATCAGGGCCCAGTGGTTATCTAAAGGTCCTGGGATCTGAGCTCACATATTTTGCAATCACTAGCTTGCCACCTTAATCACTGACCCTCCACTGCTCTTAGAAATACATCAAAGGTCATAATACATCAGGCCATTCACTCACTACACATGCAGCCGATAAATTACTGGGTCTCATACGCTGTCGACTGTTTACAAACATGAATGAAAAGGGCTTCTGTTAATGATGCAGGAAGCTAAGTGGACTGACACATTCGTATTAATGTATATCCTGTTTAATGAAAGTCTGCATAGAAATAATTTATTTTAACATCCTCTCAAATGTTATATTTAACCTTTTACTTCATAAGAGATATGCTATGCAAAAAAAGCACTCCATCATTTCACTAATGATGAACGTCAGTTTTCATTATGCAAATACGTAGGGAATTGGCTACCTAGTGCTTACGGCATTCCTTCCTTTGTTAATATGCTTTGGGGGTGTGTTTCTTTAAAGAACCCAAGGTCAAGAAACGGCCCTGACTTAACCTCCATGGAAGGCATTCAAATAACGCACATCTAAGAGTCTCTTTTCACTAGTCTGCTGACTTACTGTACTCAGCCAACACGCTACCAGGGGCTGAGGCCAAGTCAGTGTTGCAGCACACTCAATGGTCACATTCTCTACCACTGTTGAAAGGCTTGAGTTGTTCAAGAGAGGTCCTGTTGAAGGTTTTGTAGAATGTACAGTACGCAGTGTAATGAATCACATTGCCACCAATAGAGAGGCCTCCCTGACCATGAGTTATTGATCACAAATAACCCTAAGTACTAGGAGTATACAAAAATGCAGCTTGTCAAGTTACCAGAAAGGTGTCTTTGGCAAAGCCGCAAAAGCAGTCTGTCCTGAAGACATTCCCATGGTGGAAAACTATTAATTGTGAACTGATTCATAGTGGATCGAACTTGAAATGGATTGTATCAGTGCAGAACTGATCATTACTTGTTTAACTGAAAGATGAAGTTTCACACCCCTGCTTAAAACACTTAATTGAGAACTGCTTATCTGAATGTAATGACTGGGCAAAAATTGTGTCTGCTTTTTTACTGAATCCAAATAAAAAAAGGATGAACTGCTCTGGGCTGGTGGTCCCTAAAGTACAGCCTAGGATACACAATGGTTTGATGGTGGTGGGAGTACACAAGGTTAGCAAGGCAGTGAGAAAGAATGCTGTTCTTAAGACTGTAAAAAAGGACCAGAATTTCCAAGCAACCAAAACAGACTGGGTAATCATTTCTTATTCCTGGATGCTTGCAACAATGGCACAATGGCACGCCACCACTTTGCTATAGCAACCCCAACCACCAAACAAGAGTTTGTCCATAGTGAATGTAAAGTGGTGTAGAGTGCCAGCCCTGAGCTTTCCATATGTTTAGTAAAATCATACTCCTTTTCACAGAAAGTTTTTGAATAGGAAATACACTGATTAAGATGCTGTCTAGTTTATTGCTATAAACTACAGAGTGCTGGCCTGTATACACACAGCTAAATTATTTTAAATAAATACGATTTATTTAAAGCATTCAATACTTATTTCACCCACTGTAAGAGGTTACAGTGAAGTGCACATTTCCTCACTCCTCAAGTCCAGCTGCCACATCCAACATAAGTGCCCACCTGCACTCGAAATATAATGCTTTTTAGGTGAGCAAGGTGGTAAATTAAAGGCAATTTAGGAGACCGGCTGTGTGCAGAAGCGTTGTTTGTATGACTGAATGAAGCACAAAGTCCCCGTAAAACAGAGTGCTTGGCAATGGGCCAGCATTGATAAGACCCAGAAAGTCAGCATCCCAGGTGTATTGCACATCTTGATTGAACATGACTGTCACAACATGAGGTGAAATCATTGTTAGACATCACCAGTTCTGTTGTAAAAAGCTAACAAACCTAATTCAAGAATAAAGCTTGAAATATATGTTACAAAATAAGACATGGCAAGATGAACCTCCATTATCCTTTACCTAACATTGCTTTGAGAAAAAGAAAAAGAGAAAGCATGCATCTGACATTGTGGGCACGCACCGGGGGGTTCGTAGTCAACTGAGATGTCTGAAGGTGTTTGCAGCAGGGCGGATCTTCTATACACCACATGCACTCGTCCATTTTCCTCATGCTGCTGCGTGCCACGCTCCAGAGGCTCAATGAAGTATTCATCAGAGTCGGCACGGATCATGCCAGCCTTTAGGGAACAAAAGCAAAAACATGGCATTCAGCTTTACTACAGGGATGAGCTACATGCAGTGGTTTGGGCAGATAACTTGCACTCCTGAGGATCAGCATCTGGAAAACAATGTGAATTTTAACTGGTTTTTAACCTTGTGTGTTTTTTACTCCAGCAATATGCACTAACCCTGTATTCCTAGAAAATGAGGTGGAAGTAAAACCCTTTGCAAGTAAAGCACTGTTTTATGTTATTAGCCATAATATGCTCTGTAGGATTTATAGAATAGTACTACAGTATTGCATCTTAGTAACTGAAACAATTTTACTTGTCATTAATACTCAGGACTATTTTACCTTCACTTTTTTGTGAACGTGAGCTACTTCTTACAAGCAGTGTAGGTTTTTTTTTTCTTCTCTCTCTCTTCCTTTCCAGCTTTTCTCACTTTTCCATCATATGGTGAGACTTTCAACAGTCAGGCACTCCAAATCTTGTGCCAGTATTTCATATTGAAACTAATGATGTTTTTTTTAAATGTATTCTGCATTTTATCACAAACGTTACAGATAATGCATTCATCCTGTCTCCAGTGCCTCTTTTTGCGGAGGTAATAAAATGATTACAGATTCTATTTTTGTTTATTCCTTTCCACATGCTTGCATCATAATTTACTGTGCATTGATCAAGCTGAATACTGATATTGAAAGGACAGTTTGGTCATGTAACGTACTATATATACTATTATACATTGTCTGCAAATGTTCCTCTCAGGTGTGTTTCAAGCTCGGAGAGTGGGTATGTATGTGTCAATGTGTGCGTACTTGACGGTTTGTGTGTGTAAGAATGTGTGTGCATGCATTGACCTCCTTGCACTTTAAATCAGCTCTTTTAGTTGGTGCCTCAAGCCCCAGAACCGGCCTCATGTACTCATGTACACAGTCCAGCCTCTCAGAGCTGTGCTCTGGAATGTGCTAGAAGAATATCTCTCTCTCGCACTCTCTCTCTCAGATTCCAACCTTCTCCTCATCAGAGGCTTGGCCTTCTTAGTGCTCTCATGTGTGCTCTTCAGAATCAGGGGTGCAAAAGTTTGGGCACCTCAGGTGAAATGACATATAGATCTTGCACTGAAAAGAAGTAAACACAATTTCTACGTCAAACTATTTTAAAATTCAATTTTTTTGTTGCAAATCTTAAGGCATCTTAATGCACTTTATAGTTGATGGACTTAAAAATAGTAACTGTGGCATGTGCAAACGTTTGGACACCCTAATAGTTGTGAAGTCTTAGAACTAAATTACCTTGTTAGACTTTATAATTAACTCATGACATTATAATTGACTCATTGGGATTTGTTAGGCAGGTCAAGAACAACAACGCAACAATCATGGGCTCCGATAAGCAGCTGTCTGGGGACCTGAAGATGAATCTAATTGATGCCTACAATGCAGGGGAAGGCTATAAAAAGATATCAAAGCTTTTCCAGCTCACAATTTCCACTGTCTGAAATATCAGGTAAGAAATTACAGGTAAGGGGAGCTGTGGAAGTCAAGGCAAGTCCTGGCAAGGCAAGACCAAGAAAATGTTTAGTTTGAACTGTCATGCTGAGCAGAAAGACAAAGCAAACACCTAAATGATAGGTATGTCCTGCAGGAAGGTTTAGCTGACCACTGGATTGGCGGTGCATCATTTTACTCTGCAGTGTTGCTTGCAAAAACATGATCTGCATAGAAGAGTCATCAGAAGGAAAACTTACCTGTGACTTCAGAACAAAATTGAAATCTGATGTATGCAAAACAGTATCTAGATAAGAAATGGGCATTTTGGAAACTAGTGCTGTGGCCTGAGAGATTAAATACAGAACTCTTGAAGTGGATCTATTAAGCTTTAGGAATGTATGACAGTGGCACAGGAAACATTCCATGGGTTCATGGAAAAATGGATTGCAGTAAATATCAGCAAATTCTGGAAATATATGTGCCACAATCAGTCAAGAAACTAAATCTGAAAAGGCTGACTTCTACAGTCAGCCTTGACAATGATCCAAAACATCTCAAAATCCACGATGAACTACATCAAGAATCACAAAGCTGAGTCTTTTGGAATGACCATCTATGAAATCGGCTGAGATCTGACAAAGGGGGTGGTAAGGAATCATTTTATATTTATAATTTGCATTTTGAGTCTTTTATTGCTAGGTGATCAGGGTTGTCAGTATGTGGTGAGTGAGGATGGCCTGTTAACACTTGTGATTGTGTTGTGATAGGTAGGGAGAGATAAAGGCAAAGAAAGATTGTGTACAAAGTATAAGAAAAAGAGAGATGTAAAACCACAATCTTACACCCTTCTAATTTGCCTAATGAAAATATTGTATGTTGCATGCTCGGATTGTAAAACGTGACAATGCTCAAAACGAAATATTTGCACACTTCAAATGCCTTCAATAACATGCCAAGCATGAGAAAATTTTAGCCTTGAAATTCAAAAACTTTCTCTGAGCTTTAGCTGTTTCAATATATCTCAAATCCTGAAGTATGAGGTGAGCTTAACAAAAAGGCAACACGTTTGTGGCTATCTCTGACATATATACAGTACTATTTACAAGACATTTTCAACTAAAGTAAGGTCATAAACAAAGGACCCCAAGCAAAAGCTTCTATTTGTAAGGATAGATAGCACTAAGGTAAATCCAAATAAAAATACTGAAGGAAGTATGTGACAATAAAGTCCCACATGGAACTGTTTACTCTTGCAATATTTACTGTATATTGCAGAAGAAATCTATGAATTCTTGCATCCACAACAATATTTGGAGAGAAATACATGTACAAAGCAGTAATAAACTATCCCATATCCCCAACCTTAACCCCTAGAGTGCAAAAAATGCCATTTGGCAAGTCAAATATATTTAATATGGGAAAATGTATCTTTAATATTTCTTATTATGAGATAATTACAAATCAAAGATAAGATTATTATCATGTTCTTAGATGCCGTTACTCATTTCAAGCTTAAAATTAAATTCCATTTATATTTGCAAAGTGTCCTTCTTTCTAAACATCTGCTAATACAAAACAATTTCAAGTTAGAAATTAGTAAAAATAAATAAATACAATTAATGTCTAGAAATAGGTTTAATAATAATACATTTGACTCTATTTAAAATAAGTTCACTTGCTAAGATGTCATTTTTTGCCTGTGAACATGCAAAAATCAAGCCATGCCAAATTTTTCAACAGATATTTGTATGGAAAGATTGTTAGCAAACCAGATATTCCTCTAGCTCCATATAAAATGTCAGGATTTAGAACTACTCACTGGCATTTATTATAATTCTAGGCTCATACTGTATACCACCAAGGTTGTAGTTAAGACTGTGTAGTCAGAATGTGTATCTACACTGTTCTGTGCTTTGGTTATGTATTATTAATATTATGAGAACAAGGGCAAATCACTTTGGGATTGTTCAAACTATGATGCTGGCAGTCTATTCAGGAGTCTGCCACCAAACCAATTAGGTAAATCGAAGAAAGACATTTTCGCTACTGCTGTAATAATACCTTGCTGTGAAAGTCTGCAGCTACTGTTTGGATGGGTTTGGAAAAGCAAATACTATAATTAATGTCTGGCTCATTTTTAAAACCTTACAGACATCAGACTGTGAATCAGAGGTGAAGGTATTTAGATGCATATGCACTACCAGACAAATGTTTGGACACAATAGATTGAATTATATCCAGGTGCATCTCAAAAAAATAGAATATCATTGAAAAGTACATTTTTTTCCGTACGTTAATTCAAAAAGTTGAACTTTCATATATTCTAGATTCATTACACATAAAGTGAAATATTTCAAGCCTTTTTTTTTGTTGTTTTAATCTTGATGATTACAGCTTACAGCTCATGGAAATCAAAAATCCAGTATCTCATAACATTAGAATAAAGAATTTATAATACAGAAATGTCAACCTTCTGAAAAGTATGTTAATAGCTAAGTCCTGCTGGAAAAAGGAAATCAGCATCTCCATAAAGCTTGTCAGCAGATGGAGGTATGAAGTGCTCTAAAATCTCCTGGTAGACGCTGCATCGACTCTCGAGAAAACACACTGGACCAACACCAGCAGATGACCTGGCACCCCAAATCATCACTGACTGTGGAAACTTCACACTGGACTTCAAGCAACTTGGATTCTGTGCCTCTCCACTCTTCCTCCAGACTCTGGAACCTTGATTTCCAAATGAAATGCAAAATTTACTTTCATCTTCCCCATGATTGTAGTTGTGTGTACTGAACCACACTGAGAGATTAAAGGCCCAGGAAACCTTTGCAGGTGTTTAGAGTTACTTAGCTGATTGACACAAACAACTAGATTTAATTTAGGACAAGCAGTGAGGAGCTTTTGATAAACTTTAAGAAAGTCTCCTGTGTTATGCTCCATCATCAAGCTTGTGCCAAGGGTATGCAGAGATTCATCAGGAATAATGTTAAAAATGTAAGATATGAAAAGTTTTGATTTGTTTAACAATTTTCTTGGTCACTGAATAACTCCATTTGTGTTACTTCATAGTTTTAATGTTTACATAATTTCATTATTCTGTCTATCAGCAGGTGTGTCTAAACATTTGACTGTGGATGTATGTGTCATGTGAGTTTGGAAATTAATTGTTAAAAGAGAAAGATAATAAGTATTTTTCCTTTCATACAACCCATTTTCAGCAGAGGGATGTAGGTTAAAATAAGTCACCTTCACGGACATGCAGAGAGTTCCTCAGGGTCAGGGGCTCAAATGTTAAAAAAAAAAAAAGGCTATATCACCAAATAGCTAATTTTACTACTTTAACTACTTTACTAACTTTAACTACATATTCTGATCACTCTGGTAGACACTGTAAACAGACTGTGTGTGGTCACAATAATGAATATGAGAATAACACTACTAATATAAGCTAATGATATTTTATTTTTACATTTATAGAAATAATTACAACAAAACAGCAACTTTTAGTGGAGATATGAATTCAAAGAATCTGTAAAAGAAATTTGAAGAAATAAATGTAGTGGCACACCCACTATGTGTAAAACCCACTTACTGTAAAAGTCAGTAAACCTATTAATTTCATAATTAAATTTACATTTGGCAGCAGCACTTTGATTTCCATAAAACTGCTGCACTGCTTGCTGAACTGGCCTTTCACTGTCAAAGTTTGTCATTTTTGCTGTCTAAATTTCATTTTAAAAAGATAAACTGAGATTTTAATGATCTTATATCACAGTTTTTTTCATATCACTTAGGCTACAGGATTAAATTAACCATATTAGTTAACTATGGGCAATTTACTATATGTATGTAGTATAACTATATTTGCGATCTTGAAAAGTGGGTTAATTCTTATTTTTATTCTGTGCTGCAACTCTGTAGCTCATGCTGAATGGAGCAGACGTTTTCAGATTGTAGCATCCGGTGAACGTTCTCCAACTGAACTAAATGGTTTTTATTTATATAAAAAACCAAAACGACAGTGGAGGCAGTGCTGCAGGGGGCAAGGGTAATTGGTGTATGGCCGAACAGAACACCGGTAACACTCCAACTATCGCGCTTTGTAAACATATGATGCCTTTTTTGCAACTATCTTTGGAACAGTCTCATATTAGCTCACCTTTTTCACCCATGTTGATAAGAAAGCTGTCCCTTTTTCTGCCTTGTTCAGTTTTTCTTTCATTTTCTGCTGTCTCTGTCTGTTTGGCACCATGCCTTTACTGACTATATAATATACATATATATATATATATATATATATATATATATATATATATATATATATATATATATATATATATATCTGACTGCAGACTCGAATCGGACAAATAAATAGGAAAATTCTCAGACTTTCTTGTGATTCATTTTGCTACTGTTTTGTGCACTCTCTCATGTTAATTTGAATTCAAATGCTTTTTAGATAATATAATTGTTTATTAATTAATTTTGAGAGGGGCGCTCGAGCTCCCAAAGACCCTCCCCCACCCCTCTTCTGCATGTCTCTGGTCACCGTCATGATTAATAACTGAGTTCCTTTTGTCTTCTACATCCACATACACCTTTCTTTAAAAAATTATTTTAGTGCAGGTTCCATCCATATTTACAAGACTGCAAAGACACCATACTCAATATGGTTGGCATTTGCAACCACTTCAAAACAGTGATGAGCTCACAGCTACCCACACATGCCTAACATACCATATACTGGCCAAAGAGAGCACATGCGGCAGAAATGACTATAAAACAAGCTAGAGGCAGCAATGAAGCCTTTAAATTTACTGCTAGTAAATTCATAACTTCATTGACCACTTCCTCATCCAACTAAAATGTATCTTATCAATAAATAATTCACTAACAGATGTATAACATTATGTGGATATCCCTGTTGTCAACTCAGCTGGTATAAAGATATGACCAATAAGGTGTTTGCCTCATGTAGCAGACAAAAGCAGGTGGTTTGATAGAGCTTTGCATTACCTAAATAGCAGCCTTAAAAAAGAGATCAAGAGTCCTGTGTTCCATCAGTTTAATATCCCCAGCATCAGGGCTAGCCAAGCAGACAGCCATCCCTGGCCAAGACAAACATATGGGATTCAGCTGAAGGGGTCCAGTTTTCTAAGACAGCCATCCAGTCTAAACTTTTAAGGAGCCGGTATGAACGTACTTTAAAAAAAGACGCTACCACCTTCGGAAAAAAGCGTGGATTCAGTCTGAGACACTGCTACCTTTCACCCTCCGCGTATAAAGGTGTATTTGGTTTAGAAATGTGTGCAAACCTTCGTCATCATTACCTGCCATTTTCATCCTTCCTTAAAAAGGAACTTTAAGCAAAAAAATTACATTGACTAATTTCTTTCACCCAAGGGGAAAAAGATGCAACGTTGCCCAGCCCCAAGGAGGAAAAAAGTTGCAGGGGAAAAATTTCATAATAAGCGAGTTATAGCTTAGTTGTTTTAAACAGGTTATACAGAATCTCGCACATTCAAAGTGTTCAACACCTACAAAAAATCTTTGCTCAGAAAATATATTTTATCTAAACAACCCAATAAAACTGTAAAGAGAGAATAAGATATGATGTAACCTCATATTAAATACTACTTGAAAAGACAACATCAAAATCAGGTCTGGCTCGTTCATTTCTTTTTGTGCTGTCAAAAGAAAAAAAAGAGCAAACATTTACCCAGTGCTCTGAGTGGTGTCTAACCCTTACTGGTTAACTGAAAATAAACCTGAACTCTTTGGGTGAATAGGCCCCAATGTCCAGGGTAATGACAACAGAAAATGTGGGCTCTTCTTAAGTTTGGAAGGGTCATTTATGTGTAAACACATAAATATATCAATATAGGTCGCCAAAGTACACGGATAGACCTACTTCTACTTGGTTTATGCTGAAGCTAAATTAAAGAAGTAGCTTGCCTCTGCATATCCTCAGGCATCTCCCTTCCTGGACCTCAAACCATATACCAAAACAGCTCAGGGGTCAGGCTTCTGCAACAGGCAAGCTCCTTGGCTGAATCAACAGGCTACATCAGTAACTATTAGTGAATACAACTTTTGTGCCCAGTCGTATTTGGTTGGGGGAAGTTACTGGCTCCAGTTCATTCCATCAAAGAAAACCTTTTTGCTACATCTCAACATTCTGTATATGTGAGCTTAAAGAAACACAAAATATCCTATCAGATGTGAGCTAGGGAGCTGACCATAAGCCAAAGTATCACAATTTTCAAATACTTCAAGTTATCCTTGGTATTGAAAATTTAGAAAGAAATCAGTAACTTTGCACCATAATATTATCTTTCTCTGAACAGCATTTTGAAGTGATGAATCAAAGCACAGGTGTCTGTTAGAAAACACAATGAGTGAATGAATTCTTGCTGTTATAAATTCACATATAGGAATTTTTGTGGAATGAGCTCAGAGAAGTGGAAGGGCACTCACCTCTTGAGTGAGATAACAGTTAACATTAACTATGGCATACACCCAAAGTTGATTTAGATTAGTTATTCTTTTCTGCTACAGGTGCCAGGACAATCTCCTATGATCCAAACTTTACCTGCTTTAGTCCTTGAAAAGAGCCATTGATCTGAGCCAAAATTTGCAGGGGAAAATGGGTTCGCTCCAGATGGCTGGGTTTTGGAGTTCAATTTGGAACACCTTTACATAAAAACTAGAAAGTTCACAAAGTTCATACACTGGTAAGAGTTGTAGATGCAAGTCAGGTAAAAGAAACTAACAAATGTATCGCAAACTTAGCTAAGGTACTTTTTCAAACTTTTTCAATAAAGGCCTAGTCCTTCAAGAGCAAGGATGGGTCGAGGCTCGCCAATCTGCCAACAGATGCATCAGCAAATAATCCAACACTTTGAGAACAATATTCCGCAAAGACAAATCGGTGGGTTTTTGGGCATTTCACCTTCCACAGTGCACAACATAATTAAAAGATTCAAGGAATCAAATCTTGGTGCGTAAAGTGCAAGGCCAAAAACCACTTCTGAATGCACGTGATCTCTGATCCCTCAGACATTACTGTCTTAAAAACCGTCATGAGTCTGTAATGGATATCCTGACATGGGCTCGGGAATACTTTGGTAAACCTTTGTCGGTCAACACCATTCGCCGCTGCATCCACAGATGCAAGCTAAAGCTTTACTATGCAAAGCAGAAGCCGTACATCAACACTGTCCAGAACCGCCGCAGACTTCTCTGTGCTCGGTCTCATCTGAGATGGACAGTAGCACAGTGGAATCGTGTTTTGTGGTCCGACGAGTCAACATTTCAAATAGATTTTGGACAAAACAGCCATCGTGTTCTCCGGGCTAAAGAGGAAAAGGACCATCCAAGCTGTTATCAGCATCAGGTCCACGTCTGTCATGGTATGGGGGTGTGTCAGTGCCCATGGTATGGGTAACTTGCACATCTGTGAGGGCACCGTTAATGCAGAAAGATATCTACACATTTTGGAGCAACATATGCTGTCATCCAGACATCGTCTTTTCCAGGGACATCCCTGCATTTTCCAGCGGGACAACGCCAAACCACATTCTGCCCGGATTACAAGCACATGGTTGCGTAAGCAGAGAGTACGGGTGCTAGCATGGCCTGCCTGCAGTCCTGCAGCCAAAATAAGGCAATGAAGGCCACGTACAGTTGCGCAGCTGAAGAAATGTATAGTGGATGATGGGGGAAAATTCTGATTGCTAAACTTAACAAACTGGTGTCTTCAGCGCACAAATGCTTAATAAGTGTTATTAAAAGAAAAGGTGATGCTACACAGTGGTATACAGTGGTATACAGTATACAGTGGTATACTATCCCAACATTTTTGGAGTGTGTTGCAGTCATCAGATTTGAAATGAATGTATATTTTCAAAAATAAATTAAATTCACAAAGTAAAACATCAAATAATGTGTTAATAATGTGTTTTCAATATAGTACAAGTGAATTGGATATTCAAATTACTCTTTTTGTTGTTTTTTTGCATTTTCCATACTGTCCCAACTTTTTCTGAATTGGGTCGTACTATGATTAGATGATTGCCTCACCTGTTTCCCATCACCTTCTTATTTTAACATTTCACATCACTATTAGTCTTAAATTGCCCCTGTCAAAACTTTTTTGGAACGTGTTGCATCGATTTCAAAGTAAACGTTTACCTTCAAAAAAAAAAACAATGCAGTTGATTAGGTAAAATACCTTGTTTTTATACATTTTTTGTTTAAATACAAGTCAAAGTAAATTTACAAATCACTCCTTTCTTTTTATTAGCATTTTCCATGCTGTCGGAACTTTTTTGGAATTGGGGTTGTATGAAAATACTTTCATATTTAGACAAGACACTCATAACGTCATGTGTATCAATATTAGCCAACCTTTTTTTTTAAAAAAATATAAATTACTCTTCCTATGTCGATCACTTCACAAATAACAGGAACGTGTGTGCTTAGCATGAATTCTTTACTATGTAATTTAAGCTATTAAAAATCGTATTTATCTTGTTGCAGCATTGTACTGTAGATTAATGGTAACAATTTTGGATAGCAGGAAAAGGTCAGATTTAAATCATGCAAAACACAGCTATTTTTTCTGTCATGCCTGTGAAAGTGAAGGAAACCAGCAAGACAAAAATTTCACACCAGACAGACAGGGTTAAAAGTTGTTGAACAGAATGAAACTAAACCTGTAACCCTGGGGTCCATTAGACATTACAGCCCCAAACACAAAACTTCACAAGGTTTTGGTTCAATTTCTTACATTCATAAATATTACCACTACCATAAACAAGTTAACTCTGCCACTAACCACCCAGAAGTACCACTAACCTGTATGTGTACAAACATTTCGATTTGGTCTATAGTGTAGACATGCTTTGGTTTAAAAAAAAAAAAAAAAAAAAAGGAACTGCACACAAGAATGTAATATGCAGTTCTTACATTGATGACAATGGAAGCACACGGAATGTTGCTCATTTAAGAATTAAGTAGGTGAGTAAATATGAAGAATATTTCAAAAGGCAGACCTCAAAGACTGGTGCCTTATTGAAAGTCACAGTCAGCGTTGGTGTCCTTAGTCATTTTTTCAAGTAAGTTGCTTTGAAAATTAATATACCACCAAATATTATAATAGCTTCAATAATGTAAAAAATATTGTGATATATTATTGTGGTCATATTGTCCATCAGTACATCATACTCATATTTTACTTTCATTAACCAATCCTACAACATCATTCAACCAGATCGCTTTTCAACAGTGAAAACTGCAACTGAGACAGCACTCACTGGTTAAATACCAGTTAGGTGTCAGTATGGCCATCAAATCACAGCCAATCAACAGTAGTGCCATGCATCAGAGACACATAGAGAAAATCTATGAATTGTTATGCCATCCAGTGTGCCTTAATGAGACCTTATTGAGATCAGAGGTTTTCTAATCAGCTCTGTTCTTTAACACCGTTCAGACAGAGCTTACTGTTCTGTATTCAGACAAATACAATAAACTGTAATTCAACTTGAAAATGTTTCATTTGTGATGTGTATAAAACGGTTTAAAAGGGACATTGCAAAGTGGGCTATTTAAGAACACAATTCAATGACTCACGCATTTGACCACATCCTGGGCACACATCATTATACAATCAGACAGCAAGGAAAACTTGCATTAAATAGTTACTTACATAGTTTGACATACACTGTGGTACCACATGTATGAGAATTTTGCAGGCTGTATAACATAACATGTGAGATGTAAATACCAGTATTCTCCATTTATGGTCCACCTGAGCAAGACGGGAATGTCCATTAGCCTGCTAAGCAATGCTCCAATACCAAGTCCGATAATCAGAATAATCATTCATGTACCTGCAGATGCCCTCAAACTCCCCAAAAATGGATATTCAAACAGTGGTGAATTTTAACACAGTATTCTTTGTCCACCTTGAGAGGAATGCAAGGTATGACCTGGGCTAAGAAGAAAGAAGAATTCAAAGGTACCACTGGATTGGCACATGGATCTGAGGAACACCAACTGCTGCAGACATGTAAAAAGACATGGTGCTGAAGAGCACTGGCTCCACTCGTTAGTAGCACAAGTTCTAGACAAAAGGAGCAGTGTGGGGCCAAGATCCATGGCATGAGGCCAACTGCCTGTGTGAAGCTCTGCCAAAAGCCCAGTATTCAGATCATTTAGACATTCTGCCCCAGGCTGATGAATATAAGTATGACTTACATTTCCATAGAAATCACAGAGATGTCAATTAAGTATAACTGGCAATGTCTATGAAGGTTTTCAGTTTTTGAACATCCCATCCCCAAAACCATGGGCATTAATATTGAATTGTTTGCCCTTTGCTGATATAACAGCCTCCACTCTTCTGAGTAAGCTTTCCACTAGATTTTGAACTGTGGCTGTGGGGATTTGTGTGCATTTAGCGACAAGAACAGAAGAAGCTGAGCACTAGTGTCCAGCAAGAAGACCTGGCATGAGGTTGGTGTTTCAATTCATCCCAAAGATGTTCAGTGGGGTTGAAGTTAAGGCTCTGTGCAGGCCCCTTAAATTCATCCACAGCAACCTTGGTACACCATGTCTTTATGGACGTCTTATTGAACACAGGAGCATTGTCATGATGGAATAGATTTAGACTAGGTATCTTAGTTCCAGTGAAAGGAAATCATAATGCTACAGCATATAAATACGTTCTAGACAATTGTGTTTCCAACTTGGCAACAGTTGCCAACAACTTATATGAGTTTTACAATCAGGTATCAACATACATCTGACCATAAAGTCTGGACATACTGTCTTATTACTAGATAAAAGTCAAACCAGATCTATCAGGGCAAAGTTTTGACTTACAGTTGCAATCTAAATTATTCAACCCCAACAAATGTTTCAAGTGGTTTCCTCAAATTCAACTGAAAATGCAACTTAAAATGACTTCTCCAGTTTCAAAAGTATTCAACCGCCTGAACAGAATCCCTCACATTTTTGGGGAAACCACTTGAAGCATTCAGTGTGTTGAAGTGCTTTTGTTTGATTTGTTCATTGCAAACACCTGAAAGTCTGTACATTTGACAGTAAACCTGATTTACAAAGGGGGTTGAATCATTTTGATTGCATCTGTATGCATGAGGGTCATGAAACCCTTTATTTCTTCATGTAAACTACCAGAGTTAGTTTCTGGGATCTGGCATAGCAGGACCAGACATGATCATTCTGAAGATTCCTCTTTCCTCCCTTTTTGGAAGGAATGTTCACAGGCCAGAGCCATGCTTATCTCATGCTCATGTGAGCAAGTCCACTCCTCCTTCTGTGTTTCCTCCACAGGGGTTCAGGTCATTTCACTATGCTCCCACAGACTTCACAGGCCCAAGAACTGAGGCTACACATAAAGACTTCCAGACCTGCAGTAGCTCTAATTAAGACCAGGGAAACACACACCTAGTAAAGACAGATGACCACTTAACATCAAAGGCTGTCCACCAATGTTCACTGTTAGATCCAGTCTTCTGGGATATGTTTTGGTGGTAAAACATTAACAAGCTATTCAGGCTTTAGAGTATTTTCTAGAACAGTTACATTTTCTGATAATTATATCTTGAGGCCAAATAATGATTGTAATGAGTTGTTGGGACTTTACTTGAAGCTAATTAATTTACTTCTGGTATGGTTATAAAAAAAAAAAAAACACCTTGTTGTTACAGTTACCCTACAGGAAACACCTGGCAGTGACACTTCATCCTACTGATGGCAAGTTCATGCATATTGTTATACTGCTTTCAAGAACCCAAAAAGGGCACATATTTGATATATATTATTATGAACAACATACAAGACTTTTGAACATACGAAAAAAAGAATACTCCAGAAAGGAGCTTAATTACTTAAATCTTCAACCATATTTTGCTTTTCATCAGTTAGAACTGTCAATGTTTCCAGGTAACTAACTCAGTAAACATTTTTACTTTTAATCTATAATTAAAGGTTGTTACACCTTTTCAACTACCATTATGTATTTCTTAAAAAGGCAGCACACTCTACAGAACTCAAAGCACACAGAAAGAAATAACAGCTCCTTCATCATATTGTTAAATAGATATCCAGTTCATTGTGTACAGTACAGTATGAGGGCAGAAAATCTCCAATGCCCATGGCAACGACTCTAATCCTATATTACAGACTTTGTCCTGTTTTAAATTTACTTCAGTTAAAGGTTAGATTTCTCTAATATTTTCAGGGTAAGGTTAAGCTAATTAAACATAAAGACATTTTTAATAATCATCCTTACTAAGGGAGCCAATACTTCTTAATTGGCTGTATTCGCAAAACACCCCTACTGACTTTTTTCTTACACACATCCAAGTAATGAGAACTTAATTACTCTTATGTAACCTGGCTCTCTATTAAACCCATACTGTATCCTTCCTAAAAACCCCTTTGCCTCTGGGTAAATTCTATCAAAGGAAGAGAGCTCTTATCCCAGTGTTAGTTGAACCCCTGTGGACTGGAAGCAGCAGCTCATTTGTCAGCATCCTGCAGTGACCCGAGGTTCACTCAACTCTGCTATCAATTTGGACACTCGCCCAGGGCACCAGTAGTTGTTGCGAGGGGGTTACTGAGATTGAAGTGCTGTACAATTGGAACCCTGAGTACTTTTTGACATCAAGGATATTTATATAATGCTGCAGCTTAAACTTAAACTACATTGGGGTGAGAGAACTAAACTTTTCTTTGGATGTCAGCATCATTTTGTTCAATAAGTCTTCAGATTTTTGGCTGATGCATAATTGACATTATTTTAGAAGCAAAGGAAACTGTCACTTTGTAGCTGATAAAATTTCAGTTACTCAGACTATTATATTAATCACATAAACTCCAGCTACTGGTGTGAAATGAAGACAAACAATAATAGCCTTCCACAATGCTAATCATTAGCGTCACTAAGACAGTATTAATAGTAATGTTTAAGCTCTGAAGGCCTGGAGCATGCCTGAGTAAGCAGAACACCATGCTGCCCCCACATGCGGGAAAAAAAAGTTTACAAGAATATATGTTGCGTAAAGAGGAAGTTAAGACTGCAGGCTGCATATTTTGTGTAGGAGAGTGTGGCTAACAGGCAGGAAGTCTCCTTACTGAGCATGTGTTCTGCGATCCATAAATAAATCATAAATCCTTAAACTCCCACCTTATTGTTGTGTTATTTAGTTTAAAGAGTTCAATAATTGCAATAAATATTCTGTAGCTACAATGAAACTCATGGGAAAAGGTACATAGTTATGAGAGTGAGCATTTTATGGGTGGATCCACCTTATAGGATTGGTTATTTATAATGCTTGAATAATATAAATTAGCAAATTTTTATGTTTGCAAAAAAAAGTTTTGTGCCATCTCAACAGACAATATGCCACTCTTGCAATAATGAAAAACATCTTTCCTGCAAGCTTTCTTTCTTCTAATGTTTACACTATGTATATACAAATGAACACTGAGTAGTAGCTCGGGATCAAAACAGTCTGTGAGAACACTTACCAGACCGTCACAGTTGTTAATAGCAACCGATGCTCCAGGCACGTCAGTGATGTCCCCAATAAAATTGCAGTCCGTCTTAAGAAAGTCTCTCCTCAGAATCCTGTCTGTGTGGGTGTCATTCTCTGTGCCATTGCCAGGCACCAAAACCTCATCATGCCACTCTACCATGGCGCCAGGTGCCACTAGCCTTCGATTGGGCCAGAGCCGCAGGTGAAACTCCTTGCCAAAAGCAGTGACATTGAAGAAGAGCTTCTCACCCGTGGCATAGGGCACGTTGCGCTTGACACGCTGCTTGTGATTTGCTGAGAGGAGGTGTGACAAGAAGTGGCCACCTGAGTCAGTGCTAATAGGCGTGACCAGGCCATACTCCTTCAGTCGGCTCTTCAAGAAGTCTGATGAGATGGCAGAGAGAGAGAGAGACAGAGAGAGAGAGAGAGCACGCACATCAGGTCAGCAGTCAGACCTTCTACAAAAATCATTAATCATTAAAAGGTCTCTGCTTGGTTAAGGCTCTAACATTCTGAAACTGAATCCAGCCTCAATCGTAAGGCAGAATACTCTGACTTTTTAGGAAATACTCCAAACAGGCACCATTTCCTTCTAACAGAAAAAAAAACCCACATACATAACAACATAAAATGCTGTCTGTAATTATATAGTTGCAATCAAAATTATTCAACCCCCATTGCAAATCAGGTTTATTGTCAAAATGTACAGACTTTCCGCTGTTTGCAATGAACAAATCAAACAAATGTAATTGAAATAGTTCAACACAACGAATGCTTCAAGTGGTTTCCCCAAATTCAACTGAAAATGCAACTTATAATGATTTCTCCAGTTTCAAAATTATTCAACCCCCTGAATAGAATCCCTCACAATAGCACAAATATGCAAAACAAGTATTGTCTCAAGGAAACTTTATGCAACTAATCAAGCGCTTGCACCAGGTGTGCTTGAGCTGGAATACATGAAATACCTGGACGGGGCAGATAAAGGAAGCTATCAATGGCCGCAACCAGATTTAAGAGAAGGCAGGTTGTGAAAAATCCTCGAGTGACTGCAAAAGACCTCCAGCAAGACTTAGTGTAACAGGCACTGAGATTTCAGTGAGCACAGTAAGGCGTGTTCTAAACACAGAAGATTCCATGCCAGAACTCCAAGATGTACACAACTACTGACCCAATAGCACAAGAAATGTCGGCTCAAAATCATATAAATAATGAAGTTTTGGGATTCTGTTCTGTGGAGCGATGAAACAAAACTGGAACTTTTCAGCACGATGGATCAGCGTTATGTCTGGAGGAAGAAGAATGAAGAAAGAACACGCTGTCCACAGTCAAGCATGGTGATGGATCAGTGATGCTCTGGGGCTGCTTTGCATCCTCTGGCACTGGATACCTGCAGTGTGTGGAAGGCAAGATGGATTCATTGAAGTATCAGGAAATCCTAGCAGAAAACATCATGCCATCTGTGAGGAAGCTGAAGCTTGGGCGTCATTGCACCTTCCAACAGGACAATGATCCCAAGCATACCTCAAATTCCACCAAGGTTTGGTTGCAGAAGTCGTCCTGGAAGATTCTACAGGGCCATCACAGTCACCTGACTTGAACCCCATCGAAAATCTCTAGTGGGATTTGAAGAAGGTGGTTGCAGCACGCAAACTCAAGAATATTACTGATCTGGAGGCCATTGCTCATGAGGAATGGGCTAAGATTCCTCAGGAACTCTGCCAGAAGCTATGCATCTCATTTGCAGCAGGTCATAACAGTAAAAGGGTGCTCTACTAAGTACTAAAGATGCTTGCCATGAAGGGGTTGAATAATTTTGAAACTGGAGAAATCATTATAAGTTGCATTTTCAGTTGAATTTGGGGAAACCACTTGAAGCATTCGTTGTGTTTCAAGTGGTTTCCCAAATTCACCTGAAAATGCAACTTAAAATGACTTCTCCAGTTTCAAAGTTATTCAACTGCCTGAAAAGAATCCCTCACATTTTTGTGGAAATTGGGGAAACCACTTGAAGCATTCATTGTGTTGTACTATTTCAATTGCTTTTGTTTGATTTGTTCATTGCAAATAGCTGAAAGTCTGTAAATTTTGACAATAAACCTGATTTGCAATGGAGGTTGAATAATTTAGATTGCAACTGTATAATTCATGTGAACTCGCTTTGCTGTTTCATTTATATGGCAATATTCCATCAGACACTCTTTTGTGGTTAACTAAATAGGCAAAATATGTTTGACCCTCTCAAACAGTCTAATTCCAAAGTAATTTTCCACCACACTTGGCCTGAATACAGGTAAGCATGTGAAATAGGTAAAAGGCTATTGTAGTGACTTGTAATTTGCCTGCAGTGCTCTTACCAGTGTAGGATATAAAAGCGGATGTTACTATCTAGCATACAGTGTAAGTTTGACAAAATTGCATGCTTTGCCTCCATGCATGGTCTACTGTCAGGCACATTTACAATAACAAAAAATAAAATAAAGCTGTGTTTTATTTATTTATTTATTTATTCATTCATTCATTCATTCATTCATTCTTACAGTTTTCAAGACATGTGTCAAATTCTAAGTAAAGCAACCTCTACAGTGTTATACTAGTGACAAATTAAAGGAAAACCCAATCTGACCTGTGTAAGCAAGGTGTTGGGCCAGTATGAGCCACCAGAACAGCTTCAATACACCTTGGCATAAATTCTGCAAGTGCCTGAATCTATTCAGTATAGATGAACACCATTCTTCCCAAAGATTCCCTCAATTGATGTTTTATTGACTGTGTTATAGAGCAGGCATGAGGCAGAATATCACTGTTTCAAATATCATAATACAAAACACTGGCACGACGAATTTGCTGCTCATATCATATATCGCAATATTTCCATTTCATATTCATTATTGGCTCTATCACTATTTACACACTCAGCAGCAGCACCAAAGGTAGTAGCATACAGAGCATGAAGTTTGTGTGTGAGAACTTAACTGCTTTGAAGCACGCTTACTTAATAGTCCAGTTCAGCTAATCATAAGCGTTATGGCACATTTCAAACAAAAGACCTGTGGAACAAGTCCAGCCCGCAGCCTTCCCGCTCACACTGTATATTGCAGTGGTTCAATTTGTTGTCATTAAAAAATTAATGTATTAAAATGTAATATTTTATTTGTGTCAGTATCGTCTTGTTTTAATATGGTCTTGTGAAACCTGTATTGGGATATGTCTCGTATCATTGCTTTAGTGTATCGTCTCATGCCTCGAGTAGAGCATTGTCCAACACATCACTCCGAAATCTTCCACATGTGTTCAATTGGATTGCAATCTGGAGAATGTGAAGGTCATAGCTAATGAGGTCTATCATTTACCTATCATTATACCATTCTGCGAGCCCTCATGCCCTGTAGATGAGGAGCGGTCAACCAGAAAGAGACTAGAAATGAATAGAATAGAAATGTTTCATCATAGGATAAAGGCAATCAGAATAATTTCGTACTGGTTTGCAGTGACTTTCCCTTGAAAGGAACAAGTGGACCAGAACCATCCAAGGAATTTCCCAGAAAAGAGCATAACAGAGCCACCGTTTTTCTCTTTAATCCGTCACTCATCTGTACTTCCTGTCAAACACTGTCTATATCTCAGATATATCTGACTATTTACAAGGATATAAATGAGTCTTGGTCCAAGTGAATAAATATATTGGGAAAACTAGACACTAGCTTAAAGAAAAAATCTCAAACATAAGTATCCTGGTCTAATCCCATGAACAGCATTTTCTTCCCATGCAGTATTGTTTAAAATGTCATAAAACTGAACAAAGCATTTCTGCTTGTAAAAGTCTACAAAAATGTGTCTGAGTTGCATAAGAGTAACAGACTTTGGCACTGTTGTGTCAATACTATAATTGCTGTAACAGCCATGAGAGTAAAGCTCATTGAATTGGACTGTAACGGTTTGACTGAATTGTAACTCTACTCTACTCTGTGCTTGAGACTGAGTAAGGTGTGCATCCTATTCAACTTTCCAAGACAAATATAAAGAAGTCCAATAAAGGAGAACTCTATCAGTTATTTATTTGCTAATTGTGTAATAAGTGTACATAATTTTTTACACAGGTACAAAGCAGACTTGCTTTTACAATTTGGCAACAGGATAGGTACAGTATATACACTACCGGCCAAAAGTTTAGACACACTCATTCTTTAATTTTATTTTTTCCCCCCACATTTTAGAATAATAATAAAGGCATCAAAACTCTGGAGTAACACAAATGGAACTATGGGAATTATGTTGTGACAAAAAATCCTAAATAAATCAAAATAATTTAATACTTTAGCATCTTCAAAGTAGACCCCCTTTTTGCCTAGAATTTCCATAAATGTATTGTTGGCATTTTCTCAACCGATTTCTTGAGGAATTTCCCTGAGATGCTTTTTAAACAGTATTAAAGGAGTTCCCACCTATGCTCGACACTTATTGGCTGCTTTTCGGAATATTTCGTTCCAAGTCATCCATTAATATATTTTTTTAATGAAAGAAATTAAAATGTTGGCACAATTATATTTTTGTCTACAACACCAATTTCAAACATTTAATTATACACCTTCAGATCAAAAGATTTGTAAAATCATGAGAAACATTTCAGTCAAGTGTCTCCAAACATCTGACTGGTAGTGTATATTATGATATAGTGGGTGGCTACTAACTCCTTAACCACCCCAAACCCTAATCCTAACCATAAAACTGTGAATATAGTTTTGGTAGCATATTCTGATATGTTTGGTAGCACATTATGATATGTTTGGTAGCATATTCTGATATGATTTTGACATGTCTAGATTGAATGAGGTAGACTGAGTACTTGCAGTACTTCTTAACTTTTTTAAATGTCCCAATTTAGTCCACTACTATTATATCTCAGCTACTCTTCCATTATAGTTATCTGGTGTACCCAGGTGCTGTCAGGTTAACAATATTCTGGTTATAAATACTCCCCCAGTCCCCCAGTGTTTGGACTGGGGGAGAAAACCAGAGTACCCAGAGGAAACTCAGAGGTGGGAATCAAACCCCCAACCCCGGAGGTGCGAGGCAAACAAGCTAACAGTGCTAACCACTAAGCCACTACGCCCCCTTAATAATAACATATTCAGTGTTATATTTGAGTATATTCCAATTAGAAAATATAGACCTTTCACAACTTTTCTCATTTTTTGGCCCACTCTGCCCTTCCCACTTGGCATGAAATAAACCCATTCACATGCCATTTTTTCTTCAAGTGTTGCCTGCGAGCGATTAACATGTGCTCCTTAAACTCCAACTGCTCCTCTAAAACAGTGTCGCTGTTCAAATAATTACTGAAACGTTAACGTAAAATTAAAATCAAAATCTGGCAGTGGCAGGTCTCTAAAACATAGTATATAGGATCAAAACACTGTACCTTACCTTTTTTATCCATTTCACCAGCCTGAAACAAAGGAGAAAGAGTTTTCAAGCGATGAAAATACACATACATACAGAGCCATGGTCTACATTTCCAGATCAAGTTTTTTAGATTAGAAAGGCAAGTAAAGTTATAAAAGTGATATAAAAAAAAATAATAATGTTGCAGGTTGTTGAACTTTTAGATTTTACTTGCTTATTGACTGATAATACACTCTCTGAGAGTATCAAAATTGTATAAATTGTACCGTTAACTTATCATCATGTGTACACCTTTGGTACCTTTAATATGGATCTTTCCACTAGAAATGAGCATGTAGTGTACTTTACACTAATAACACAAAAAGCTTTGCGCTAAAAACTATTTATGGTCCGTTTATGTGTCTAAAATATATATACATATATATATATAAACTTAGAATATATCCACATTCCCAGGTGAAAGGTACATATTACAATTATAAGGTACAAAGTAAAAGATGGACCCTTGAGGATAAGAGCACAGAGATGAGGAAATGTACAGTTTAGGACTATTTTCCTGAGTGTTTACATGCGGTAAGACTTGACAGGTTGGCTCACATGTAGGATATTAAAATGAAATGAAATTCAACATTAACCGAGCTGGCCTGTGTCCATAAGAGTACACTTCAGTCTACTAAACAGCATTTTGTACCATTCAGTCATCTAAATGATTAGATTTGCATTCAGACATACCGGTGATATCGTCTAATGTTAGATATATCGTGATATTACCGTTAATTCCGCTAAGCTACACGCTAGGCTGCTGTCAGTCTACAAACGAGGGTCCTGCCATTCTCCAAACTTTTTCTTTTTATCAATAGTTTTTCTATTTTCTTTCTTTCAGAACTAGAAAGTAGAAGTTTGACTTACCAAAGTAGCTGAGGTCAAACCCACTACAAGGAGTAACCTGAGTGACAGCGCGTCCATCACGAGTCGGCGTTTATTTTCTTTCTTTCTTCCCAAAAACAAACCAAAAAAAACAACACAAAATCCACCTACAAACTACAACTTGACCACAAAATTAATTATTAATTTAATGAACAAGCCAACATTAAATAATAAAAAAAAAAGTAGGTATGGTTGCGTCAGTCGAAAGTTTGTAGCACTCGGGTCAATGTTTGTTTAGTTTTTGTTACTTTTGAGAACAATTGAAAATACCCATGAGCTGTGAGTCCAAGCCTCGTGCTGGCTGGACAGAGCCGCGTGTGTCTGCTCGTGTGTGTGCGCTTGTGTATATGTGAGTGTGTGTATGTGTGTGAGGGAGAGAGAAAGAGAGAGAGAGAGAGAAAAAGAGAACGCGACCTGGCTAATAAACTCCAGAGCAGCCCGGGGCGTGACGTCACTGGCTGTCCGTTAGTAGCGAAGCGCGCGATGGAGAGGAGGAGGAGGAGGAGGAATATGGAAAGAAAACACATGGTAGTACTTTTGCCAAAGTGAACTGTGAAGGCTCACAGTTTGTCGTCTTCCTCTGTTCGAAGTGCTGCTAATGCTACAGTAAAGCCATCACGTTTGTATTATAAAGTAATATGTATTTGTGTGGTGACCTGAGGAAAGAAATAAACTTTCCCACAGTCAAATGTTTACATTTTCTACTATATACTGTAGTTCAGAGCAGTACCGACTTCTCTTTTGTGTGTAACTCAACCTGAAGTAATATCATTTTAAAATCCGGTTGCCTCCAAAAAAAGGAAGAAAATTGCATTTAAAGATTTCATTCCACTGAATGACACATCACTACATCAACTACATTTATAACCTATTATACAGTCCATACAGGATTTTGCGGCATTGTCTGTGTGTGTGTGTGTGTGTGTATGATTTGCAGAGTTTTTTGTGCTTTCTCGTGGAAAACTATTTGAATTCGTGAAATTGCAATTGAACTTGTTTCGCAGTGATGTTTGTTGGTGAATGAGACGTTTTATCTGTACCATACTATGACAAACATGTGAGTGTAGTCCACTTACATCATAACAGATATACTGTAAACTGTCGTCCTTTTGCCAGCCTAATTTGTTCTTTTCTCTTTGAGTTGGCAAGACAAAAAACTAATTCAGTGAGAAACCAGAAAGAGTTATTACGATCTACATTATATTATTACTACATTATTGCTACATTATTACATCCCTCCAGTACAGTTCCAGAGACTTGTACAATCTACACACAGGTCAGTTGAAGCTGTTGTAGCAGCTTGTGATGACCCAACAGCTTACCAACATCTTTTTATTTCTTTCATTTTTGGCTGTTTAGGTTTTTCAAGAGATTTGTGTTTCATGAACAAAACCATAAACTAAAACAAACTGCTATCAATCAGGAGGATCCTCAACCAAGAAGCATTGGTAATAACAGAGATATAATGTGCAACGCATTAAAATGAAAAGACATGGGGACTGCTAAATATACATTAGCTGCTAAGTAGTGAATAGAAATGCCTTTAAAGTAATTTGTCTATTATAAGGCTTTTGTAACGTGTATGATCCTAGCAATCTATACCTATATAATCCTTTGTCAACTTAAACCCCAAGAGCTGAGTAGTCATAATTTAAAAAAAAAAAAAAAAGTTAGTTACTGACACACAATTCACATTCTAACCCATTGCAGGAAACACAGCACGGTAATGGACCGTCTTCTCAATCCTGTCTCTGGCTGCTCTCTTAGCTGTTAGTCATTGTTTTGCTGAAATGCAGGGATGAAATTCCAGCAGCATTGTTAACATTGATTCTAAAGGGGCACTTGGGGGTCTTGAGAATCTGCCTCCCCTCAGGTCAGAGTGAGCAGCAAGATTTTATGGAGGGGTAAAACTGAATGTCAGCACCTCCTTTCTTTCCTGTCTGTGATTCCTTCCAAATGCACCCCCCTTTCCATAATAGACATTTAACACAGCTGTAACATGAGCAACAAAAGGATTACGTATCTGTGACGATGTTGATATTAAGAACATAGCTGTTGTTACTCGATGTATTTTGAGTTAGAGTGTTGTTACTTTCTGATGTAATTTATTGTTATATGGACTTTATGATAAATTCAAGACATACTTGATTCTTCAGAATGTTGAAATTGCCTAAGCTCTAAAGTTTTTTATTATTTGATTTTCAAATTTTCTGAATTAGATTTATTTTAATCAAGAGTGTTGTTGAAGGAATGCTTGCATTTCTAGCAAGCAACCTTTGTTTTGTATAAAGCTAGACCTCACCTCATTGGCCAACCGCCTGCCCTTGCCGACCTTGCTTACCTCAGTACGGGCAATTATAGATGCAAAATAGACAGAGAAATGTCATGTTTCTCATTTGCTACACTCATGTCATTGTTTCAGAACAAAGAAACAAGGATAACAATGGCAACCAAAGGCATGTCAAAATCACAATGGCGCATCTTGCTGGTGGCATGACCCATCAACCCTGAGTCTGAATGGGTTTGTCTACTGACGTCACTGTAGGAGAAAAGAGGTACATCTTCGGTGAGCAGTGGGACATTTTGAAAGAGAGAGGAGTAACATGGCTTGACATAATTGAACACGTCATTGTCTGCTTTATCCTTAACAAAAGTCTATTTCTTGATTTTACCGTGAGTCATTAGAAGAGCTTGACTACTTACAAATGGTGTTAATATAAAAAGAAAGACTTTGCTAGACAAGTTTATTTATTTCACACAGAAAGGGCTTCACATCTGAATGAGACTGTTTTAATTACAACTGTTCAGCTAATTGTCATGTAAGGAATTTTACTGGGGAGACCTGTGGAGAGTCTGTGGGAACACTATTTTCATGACTTGTTTTTAATGTGACCAAAGCCAGAACCACTGATCCACTAATGTGGTAACAGGACATGTTTTTTAGCCACCCAGGAACTCATTTGGTGCTCTAAAAATGTCAAAGGGAGACTAGGGTCATGTATTTTCTTTCAGTTTTGTATGGACCAAAGGAAAACAGTAAAGAGAAATAAGGAACGGAGGAGAAAGTGACCTACTTAAATGGAATTCCACTGGACACAAGCCACATTTCACCCCCTGTATTTTAACAAATATAGGTCACCGTTTCTACTGTTTCATTTGGTACTTTTTACAACTGTCATAATTAAAAGTATGTGGTGCAAGCTGACATTATTTTTCCTCTATTTCACAATTTTCCAGCAATATTTTGGCTCTTTCTAGACCTTGTGTGGGTGGACGTGAATGTGTGTGTGAGCAAGTATACCACAAAATGGGCCAATACAACATTTAGTGCCAGAAGGCGATTTTTCTGGACGTGGTGTACACTCTTGTAATACAAGAAAAAAAAACACAACATGGGTTTTCATTTGTTGTTCCTTTTAACTTTTATTATAGTTATTAAAATTTCTTACAGCTGTGCTCATAAATTTACATACCTCTTGCAGAATCAGGGAAGAGGGATGATTAAAATTGCATTGTTTTTTGTTTAGTTCTGCCTTAAATAAGCTATTTCAGATAACAAATGTATACATATAGTCCACAAGACACAATAATAACTGAATTTATACAAATGAACCAGTTCAAAAGTTTACATACCCTTGATTCTTAATACTGTGTGAATCAAGGAGAACAATCATAATATTCATTGTGGCTTGTGAACTACAGTGCCCTCCACTAATATTGGCACCCTTGGTAAATATGAGCAAAGAAGGCTGTGAAAAATTGTCTTTATTGTTTAACCTTTTTGATATATTGTTTGATCTTTGTTAAATATAGGTGTGCAACCATTATTGGCACCCCTATGAATTCATATGAGAAAAATATATTTGAAGTATACTCCAATTGATATTTAAAATTAAAAAAAAATTAGTACACCTGGGTGACTAGGAACAGGAAATTGATCAACCATGACTTCCTGTTTCACAGGGGTATAAATATGAGGTAACACTTAGGCCAAATTCCCTTAGTCATTCATAACAATGGGTAAGACTAAGGAATATAGCTGTGATGTGCAGCAAAATTTTGTTGGGCTTCACAAAATGGGAAGTGGCTATAAGAAAATAGCACAAGCACTGAAAATGCCCATTTCCACCATCAGGGTAATAATTAAGAAATGTTATTAATCAACCTGGAAGAGGATGTGTGCCTATATTGTCTAAACACACTGTGAAGAGGATGGTTTGAGTGGCCAAAAAATCTCCAAGGATCACAGCTGGAGAATTGCAGAAGTTAGTTGTGTCTTGGGGTCACATAGTCTCCAAAACTACAATCCGAAGTCACCTACATCACCACAAGTTGTTTGGAAGAGTTTCAAGAAAAAGCCTCTAGTTTCATCCAAAAACAAACTCAAGTGTCTTCAGTTTGCCAGACACTACTGGAACTTCAAATGGGATGGGGTTCTATGGTCAGATGAAACCAAAATAGAGCTTTTTGGAAATGAACAGCAGAGGTGGTTTTGGCACACACAGAGAAGTAACCATATGGCAAAGTACCTCATGCCCACGGTTAACTATGGTGGTGTCTCTTTAATTGTCTGGGGCTGTTTTTCTGCCAGAGGACCTGGACATTATGTTAGGATACATGGAATCATGGACTCTAGCAAATATCAACAGATATTAAATGAAAACCTGACTGCCTCTGCCAGAAAGCTTAAAATGGGCCATGGTTGGATCTTCCAGCAGGACAATGATTCAAAATATATATACAATCCCTATCAAAATCAACACAATAATGGTTTACTGCCATGGTCATCCCAGTCCCCTGACTTGAACCCCATAGAAAACCTGTGGGATGAACTAAAGAGGAGAGTCCACCAGCATGGACCTCAAAATTGGAAGGATCTGGAGAGATTCTGTATGGAGGAATGGTCTCAGATCCCTCACCATGTATTCTCCAACCTCATCAGGTATTATAGGAGAAGACTCAGAGCTGTTAAATTGGCAAAGGGAGGTAGCACAAAGTATTGACTAAAAGGGGCAATTATTGTAGCACACATATATTTAACATATATTAAGATATATGATTTTTTGATAAACCTGTGTTTTGTTTGCAATTGTTTGACATCCATGAGAGCAGAGTATTTTTGTGATTTTTTTTTACACTAAAGATAAAAGGTTAAACAATAAAGACAAATTTTCACAGCCTTCTTTGCTCATATTTACCAAGGGTGCCAATATTAGTGGAGGGCACTATAAATATCTGTTATGTGAAATAGCTTATTCAGGGCAATACTAAATTTAAAAAATGCAATTTTATCACTCTTTTTTAAATTATTAACTTTTTGCCAATTCTGCAAGGGGTATGTAAATTTATGAGTATATGTGGGCAGCATGGTGGCACAGCGGGCAGCACTGCCACATCTCAAAGCTCCAGAGTTCAATTCTGAGCTCAGGTTTCTGTTTGTGCAGAGTTTCTCATGTTCTACCTGTGTTCATGTGGGTTTCCTGTGGGTTGTCCAGTTTCCTCCCACTGTCCAAAAACATGCAGTTAGGTGGTCTGACTGTGCCAGATTACCCCTAGTTGTGAATGATGTGTGAATATGTGCATATGTATGGTGCACTATGATGGACTGGTGTCCCCTTTTGGGTGAATTCTTCCACCGTGCACCCAGTGTTGCCAGGATTGACCCCAGATCCACTGCAACCCTGGTCAAGATACTTACTGAAGATGAAAGAATGATAAATAACCACTTCACTTCACTTTTAGGAGGACTGCCCACTTTCTCATGTCAACTCATGACAGAAGCCAGAGATATTTCACCAAGATGCCCTGTTTGGACAAATGTGTAAGCATCCATTAAATTTGGCAAGGCTCACATTGTTATTTATATACTATGGCTGAATCAGATAATGACTGAAATTGCAAATAATTGCTGTGCTCGTTTTCTGCAAGGATGCTCTACATAAATTTTGCTTAATCTGTACTTAATTTATTTAGTGACAAAGCAGCAATTGGATAATCAAAAATAGTGCAATATTCATCATGGATAATAATACTATTGATAATGATTTAATATATAATTAGCCCTGTATTCAATTTGGGATAAAGCTGCCTGCATTTTGGTTGCATATGTTCTCCTGTGATAAAGTCTGTATTATCTGGAAGGCATTGTAAGGACAGATGTCTTGGGCTTAATGGATTCCACAATTCAGTTAATGGTGAAATTTACATGAAAATATGAAAAATATGCCAGACAGACCTGAATGAAGCAAAGCATTTTAAGTTGCTTGGTACAAAAATACATTATTATAATATTGTATATATTATATATCAGTATTTATGCATCAAATGATAAGGCACCTGTACATGTCTGTACAAAGACTGCAGGCTCCAAGTACAGAACAGAGTATAGAAAGCTGCTGTTGATACGCGGCAATGCACTCAGAGATTTTATATAATTAAAATGTAATTAACTGATGCTGGCACACAAAGGACAGTAGGGGGCATTCACAATCCTGCTTCAGCTGCCAACTTTTCGTTAAAGCCAGTTGAAGGAAAAGGACAAGGAAGGGTGCATGAAAGGGAAGGGAAGCTATGTTTCGTTCAAGCTCCCATTTCTTCTCGATAAGCCTGATGTCTTAGCTGAGGCATCTCTACCAAAGTGGCACTATGGCTTGCTCAATGAACCTATTTAATCCCTCCTCTGTTGAATAACCTGATAGTATCTCACTGATTAAACCACAGCTTTTACTCTGGGTGCAGAGAAAGCACTTGGATAGAAAAAGCCACATGCAATATGGCTGCACAAAGGGAAAGTGCATTCAATCGTAATGAAAGCTGTTCAGTGAAATTTTCATACACCATACTTCTGATACAAAGACCTGTTACCATTTATTAAGGTTTCATTCCACAACAATCATAATCAGCTTGCTGCCAAACACTATGCATGATATGGGTTTAGGGCACATCGCTAATGAATTCTCGATTCTGATTGGTCAGGAGGCATTAAATAATTTTCTTGGACAGTAGTTAAAGCTGCAAGGTAAATCACAGATTCTAATACATTATCGGTTTAATAGTAAAGTTTTAAACAGTGATGAAAAAAATGTGTGTAAATTGTAGTGTTGGGTCCGAGTCCACCTTGTCAAGTCGAGACCAAGTCCTTAACCAATCGAGTCCGAGTCCGAGTCCAAAAGGGGCCGAGTTGGACTCAAGTACGGGTCCTTAATGTCCGAGTCTGAGTCGAGTCCAGAAAGTAATTAAACTGAAAAAAGATTTGAAATTGCAATTGTAAACTCAACACTGAGCTGTTAAATTAATATTTTAACTTTCACAAACCAATGTCAATATAAATGTAACCAAATATACCCCATTACATCTTGCCATTGCCATTTAATATTTTTATTTCATGTCATCAGCACCTCAAAAAGTTTCCTATCAAAAACTGGTTTCAATGAAAAAAAGGGATTTAGAGGTATATGTAGAACTTTTATTATATTACAAGTGTATGAAAATACAAATGAACCTCTTTTATTATTGTATCACACTACGTTGTGTCCTCCAGTTCGAGTTGACATTTCAATGATTTGATGCCTCTCCCCCACAGTTATATCTATAGGCTGAGAGAGAGAGAGTACTGAGTAAGGTTACATTTAACAGCATGTCATAACCACACGCTTCATGCTTTATTACTGTTTTTAATCTGTCTATGAATGACAACAAACTCATTCCTGAACACAGCTCTGTTCTTTTAACTTTTTTTTTCATTTTAATTCCTAAAATGAAAAAAAATCCTTATCAGCAGGGTTTATGATATTTACCATATTAAGAAGTACATTTTACAAATCTACATGAAATTCAAGACTAGAATCACAACTGGGTTATTTTTAGCCCAATGGCTGGGTAAATATAGGACAGAACACATTTTTGGGAACACAGATCAACAAATGGGTTGTGTTTCAACCCAAAGGATGGTTTCATTTTTACAAAAATGCTGGGTTAATTTTATTTCATAAATGGGTTAATATTTTCAGGGTTATTTTTACATGATATGTGTGTATTTATTTGACTGTCCAAGCGTAATAAACAGCTAAAGAGAATTCAATTCGGTACTCGCACGATGAGGCACACACACTTGAAACGCTTGCACAGAAAGCCCCCTGGACAGGCAGGGAAACATTCATTAATTTCTTGTTATCCTAATTTTATGTTGTTACTTATTTTTTTATTTTTCTTTTCATGTTACACATGATGCAGATTCGACTGTACTCTGAAAAATTTCAGAGTCCGAGTCAGTGATCGAGTACCCCAACTCTAGTTAATTGTTAAAAGGATTTCTGTGAAAAGACTATCAATTTTATCAACATAAAAAATTTAAATTTTTTTGGAAGGAGTCTCCATTGTCAGTGTTTTGTAACTGTCAGAGTTAAAGTTGTAACTTTACATTGTCCGAGAAGAGAAGGTTTTCAGGACAGAGAACTTTGCGTTATTTTGTAACATGACATGTTGCATTTTCTTGTCTTATAAATATTCATTTATAACATACTTATAACATACGTGATAACAGGAGATAACTTCTTTTTGCAGACATGGCACAACATTAAATGTAAATATAAATGGATAAAAAGTATGAACCATCATCCTTTAATAAATAATGTGTTATATGAGGAATAAAACACATTGGCATTTGGTGTTATAGGAACACTACCATTTCGGGGTGGTAATGGCCCTTCACTTTCTGTCAGGTGACATCACACCACCCATTAACCGATTGTTTTCCTACAACAGCATGCCCTGTTGTGTTTTTTTCCTTAAACAATATAATCAGCACACACTATTATTTTGGTCTATGTCAATAAACTGGTCAGTTTTCTGCTCTTGCATCAGCCATGGCTTTCCAAATGTCTCACTTTCTTCAAGGAGTCTTTCAAGGAGTCTTTCACAGTGATGACACCTCCTCTCCTTGCTCTATGTATAAGGATTACATGAGCCATAACATCAGCTGTTCATCAGTACAGCTACTCAAGCTGAGTCTAATTTGATTTGCGCAAAGACACATGGGATATACAGAAATCTGACCACATACTTGTATACTTTCAATTGAAAAAAAGGAAGCTAATCATGATAACACCAGGAAGCAAGGCTTGTATATTTTCCATAATGATCAGTAGACAGTGTAGTGGAGGAAAGTGTAGGGTTATTGGACTAGACCTCTATTCCTCGTCAGGTAAGATAACGTGTATGGTGGTCCATCTGCACATAACGCCATCCCAGCAACTCACCGCAGACGAGACAGAAGTGCCCTCTGCCACTGGCCTGCCCTGTTGACGTTGGCATAGGCAAGCTGTCACAGGGCCCAAGCCCCACAGGAAAGTCTAATATTTGAACTTTTCACTCCTGTTGCGGCTGCAACCCTGAAAAAAATCCCGCTTTGTCGAAGAGATGACAACCAGACAGAGAAAATAAGCACAGCAGGGTTTGCCACAGGCTGCCTTTCTCCGACCATTTATGGTGAATAGAGCTGCAAATTCTCACTAAGAAAGTGCTTTATTGCTTATATTAGTTGTGCAATAACATGAATAAATCTCAGTGGGGCAAAGTATAGAATATTGGTTTAGAAACTGGTGGGTCATAGAGCAAGGCTTTTTTTTTTTCTTATAAGTTTGTGATAAAAAATGAATGGCTTAGACAATGCCTTTAGGATTAACTAATGATCATTGTATTTTAGATAAAGGCACATTTGAAGTCTGCTGTGTTCTCTAAATGATAGAAACAGTTTTGTAAAGCAAACAAATACATTTAAATATTTCATGCATGCATGTTTCACCTTTGCTTGATGGCCTAGTTGATGTTAACTCATTAACAATGATTGCATTAGATTAACTTATATATGAGGTTTAACAGTTTTATTACTGCAATGCAAGATTTGTAATAAATAAATAAATAAATAAATAAATATGACAAAGAATGTTCTATATGAAGGGGTTTTTCTAAAGATTACTACAAGAAAGGGATTATTGTGTAGAATGTGTAGGATCATTAAGATGTTCCGATATCTTTAAAGCTGTCCTTAAACAAGGCCCAATATCAAGCTGAGGCAGTAATCAAGTCTCAAAGCAACACACGTTAGGCAACATTATAAATATTTTTTCCCCTAAACTCAGATTGAAAGAATAAAATATTAAAATTGTCACTGCAGAATTTAAAGTGTGCAATGCTGGCCCAAATTTAGCCTATTACCCCAAAACACTTAAAATTCAACATAGAAGCAAATACTCACATCTCCGAACCCAGTTGGAGATAGGAAAAAAAGACACCAGCCGTGAGTGAGAAGAAGCAAGGGTCCAGATTTATTGGTTCCGTTCCACCACACGAGATCCACACCGATGAGAATTCTCAGAAGTGATCTGACACCCGGAGCTCAAGCTCCAGTATTTATACTGTATTTACACAGTAGATAACCAATATATTTCAGAAAGACTATGATATCAATACCAATAGGGTTAAAAAGAGCTCATCTATATTACCATTATGTTTTGAAAAAGGCCTTTCCAATTTACCATTAGGTTCGAAAGTGGAGAGAGACAAAACAATTTAGAGAGACCTTGGTCTCACTCTTATCTCGCAGGGTCAGCTTGTTTATTTTACTAATATTTATACTTTATTTATACTTATTTATATTTATACTAATGTTTTTTTACTACACAGCATTCTTTATAGTACCAGTAGTGCCTTGGCATAGTTATACCTATGTGGGCTATATATTTCAGTTTGTATGTGAACACATATTTGTTTTCTTTTTTTTGTCTACAACACTTTAGTGGTTCTGTTCTGTGAAGTGCTCACTTTTGACCTTTGAAAGTACTTCAAGATGTTGCTTTGAATAAAACATTTTTTGGCCTTTAGACAATGTTCTGTCTGATATAAACTAATATGGTCCACACTGTTCTTGGAATAAACAAAATGAATTTACTTCCAGCATCAACCAAAAATTTTAAGTTTATGTTATAAAAAAATACACAGCTGTGAACAATATGAATTTAAAAATGACCAACAATGGCACAGATGGCAGTGAAACCATTGGAATTAGGGAGATCGGTAATAAAATCTATTGCTAGGTTTGACCATGGTCGTTGAGGAATGGGCAGAGGTTCCAGCGGCCCTGCAGGGAGTTGACGGGGAATTCTGACTTAACATAAGGCATTAACATAAGCAGTCAAATCATGGAGAAGAGTGGGCCACCAGAAAGAATTATGTACCAGTGTTGTGGTTCTTTGAATCCCTGGGTGACCAGAGCCTAAGGACATGTACACCCATTGTAAGATTTTGGGGTACATACTGCCTGTTGTGGGGAGGGTCTGCCTGTTGGGTGGTGATTCATCCTGTTGTCCATGTTGAATCTCCTCCATAATGTCCCAACGGATGGGTGCGATGTTGACAGACTGTGGCAGACTGGGTTCTGGTTGAGGCAATGAATGAACGGAATCCCCGATGCCACAGTCTGAAGCATCCAGTTCTTCTATGAAATGGAGGTCTGGATCTGGGTGTTTCAAGATGGAAGCAGTGCTGAAAATAGACTTGAATCTTTTAAAAGCCTCTTGTGCACTGTCAGGCCAAGTCAGCTTCCTAGGTTCCTAGGAGTAATGCAGTGAGTGGGGCTGCGACGGTGCTGTAGTTCCTTATGAATCTCCTGTAAAAGTTTGCAAACCCAAGAAACCGCTGTAGTTCCTTGATAGTTGTGGGGGATGGCTACTCTATGACTGCCTGAACTTTGGATTCATCCATCTCCACTCCTTTGGGGCTGATGTGATATCCGAGGCTGTGGTGGTGGTATGAAACTCACATTTTTCTGCTTTCACATAGAGATGGTGGTTTAGTAGACGATTTAGCACTGTGAGTAAATGAGGATATCATCAATGTAAGCAATAACACAACTGTTGAGAAGGTCTCTGAAAATTTCGTTGATGAATGAAAAACTGAAAGCGAATTGGCAAGCCCATAGGGCATGACCAAGTACTCATAGCGCCCCCTAATGGTGATAAAAGCAGCTTTCCACTCATCCCCCTTCTTTGACAAAATGGAGACCAATGCAGCAATTCCCCTTTTTTCCAGGAGATCAATGGATCATGGAGTGATAGCCATGGGTAGCCGAGTATAATGGGATGGCAAGGAGATGTGATGACAGATTGTGATTGTTTCAACATGGAAAAGGCCCACTTGGATCTGGATAGGGATGATGTGATGAGTTATCTGTTCTTTGCCTATGGGTGCATTATATACTGCAGGGATGCACATGGGAGGATTACATGGCATAGTTGGGATATTGAATTTGGTAACTATCTCCTGATGAATAAGGTTTAATGCAGCTCCTGAATCCACTAGCGCTGTAACACATGATTGTTTATCTTCAGTTAAAATGATCAAAGGAAGAGTTAAATTCTGACTGGAAATGGAATTGAATGTGATGCTCACCCTTTAAGAAGATCCAGCTGAGGCTCTAGTTTTACAACGATGTCTAGGTTGGCCAAATTAAAGTATAACCCCTCATCTTGTCTATGCTGGTGTTCCTTCTCAGGCACCCTCGTACGTCCGATTTGCATGGTCTCATCCAATTCATTTGATGATATAACAGGAGATGAGGCAGCAGTGGAGAAATGCTTGAGTGAACTGGAGCATGGCTGATTGTGCATGAGATTATCAATTTTAATGGTCAAGGTAATGAGTTAATGAGTCATCTTTGCATGAAAGCTCAGTTTACAGTGTGGGATTTAATCCTTCACAGAACACTGATTTGAGAGTGATATCGTTCCAACCACTCTTCGCTGCTAACATACGAAATTGTGCTGCATAATCGGCTGCACATAATTTCCTTGGTGTAAATATTACAACTGCACAGAAATGTCTCTTCCCCCTGCAGGGTATTCAAAAACTTCCTTAATCTATTGCAAAAAATACGTGAAGCACATGTGAATTCGTTCATCCTTATCCCAAACTGCCGTGGCCCACTCCAATACCTTCCCGGTAAGCAGACTCAACATAAAGGCAGATGTAGCCATTTCTTGATTAAATGCATCGGATTGATGACAGAAAAATATAGAACATTGTCTCAGTTTGCATTTGTCAGCTGATCCATCAAACTTTTCAGGCAGTGCCATTCTTACCATGGGGAAGGCAACGAATAGATATAGATGTTAATTAGCAGCTCAGAGATTCACGAGACGTTCTTGAAATCCCTGCAATACCTCATTTTGATAGGTGATCTTGGCTCTGAGCTGTATAACTTCCGCTGGATTCTGGTCAGGCGAAGTATTCTGTAAGGTATCCATAGCTGGAGGCATGTTAGAATAGATGTTATAGAGGATCTTTTTTGAGAAGACAATGAAAAACCAATTCAAGGTCTCAGGCAAAGTCATAATCATAGTTCAGGCAAGGTTCCAAACACAGAGAGGCAGACAAATAGCAAACAAATCCAAACGACAGACAAAAGGGGAAAATTCCAACAAACAGGCAAAAAGGTAATGAAAAAGAAAGGCAATGACAATGGAAACAGCTTGGTAAGGCAGATATCACTGGCAATACTTCGCAATGTATTGCAAGCACATGGCTTATAAAGCTACAAACTGGAAGTGCCACTAATACTCAGTTGACGACTCCCTCTGGTGGAGGAAGGAACTGTTCATGGACTGAAGTGTTACAATATTTACTGTTTAACATTTAGCATAACATTACTGTTATGCCTTCTCTTCTTATTCTCAAGTTTGGGCTAAAGGAATGAAGAGTCTTAGTGCCAGTCATGGGCTCTATTTCAGAAATGGGCTCCCAACTATTTATTCCCAACCAGAAACTGTTCAAGTTATGAACAACTGTCAATTTGTCACTATGGCATCTTTCTTCACTAAAACAAGTTTTAAAGAAATCGTCCTCATTCAGTTGCAGAGAACACTCTGGACTTTGCTGCTAGTATAGCCTGGAAGCAAACTGCTCATTTGTAACATTCAGAAAAGGTTTGAGATCAAATCTCACTACTAACTTGGAATGTTGTGATAAGAAGACAAACTTATTGATTTGTCCATCTGGCTGCACATTCTGCTTCGAAAATGACAGTAAGTGGACAAATCCATTCTGGCATCTTGTTCAGACAACTCACCACCTTTTCCCAAAACTTCCCCAAATGCATGCAACAGATTGCAATCAGCTCTCCCAAAAGAAACAACAACAAAGAGTCCAAGGAGCTCTGTTCTCTGCTCGAGGCAGATAATAATAAATGGCTACCAAATTATTAAAGTGTGTGCATTATCAAATATTATTGGATACCAGCTGCTGTGAAGAGAAACAGTATTAGCCAATTGGCATTATGCATTTTCTTGTTTCTGTTTGAAAGCTACTAGCCAGACAGCTACACTATAAACACAGAGATTCAATGTATTGTTTCAATGCAATCGTTTAGTGGAGTCAAATCAGTGGTAGAGGTGGGTAAATCAATGTAAGCTAGTAGCACTAATTTTGATGACTCAGTGGTAAAGGATTTGAGTTAGAAATCAGACGGCCATGTGTTCAAATCCCAGCACCACTAAAACTACCTTGGTTGGGTCCTTGAGCAAAACACTTCACCTTCTTCTCAGTTATATCCTGCATCAGCAAAACGTACAGGATTATTTGTTATTTTACACTATGCAAGATATTACAGTATTTTACAGCAAATATGTACATTTTACTGTGTATTTTTCATAGACTGTCACAGGCAGAAAAGAATTATGATAAAACACAGGGAGTAATTCTCAATAATGCAGAATAGTGCTACTGGATGGAGTGAGGCATTTCACCTTTTGTCATGCTTACTGATAATAAGAATCTAGAATATCTGAAAAAGGGAAAAAAACATGAAGAAGAGTATGAATCCCTCAACAAGACTTCTGGTCACATGTTATCTCTACTGTAGATTTAATTTTCCAATCTACAGGTATAGACATGGAAGTAAAAACACAAAGGCTGATACTCTATTACATCTGTACCATTCCAAGGACACCACTATATCCCTTCCTGGAACTTATCCTACCCTCATACCACATATGCAATTGGAAGATGTAGAAATCTTTCAGTCCTCCCAAAGCACTTCCTCTCCCATAGATTCCCCTGAGGGTTAAACATATTTGCCCCATTTGAAGGTCCACTATCCACCGAAATATACTGATAAACTCTCTTGCACTGATTAACGGATTAACCCTCTTGCATTGGCCATTTGATTGTGGTGATATCCTCAGTTTAGACTGACTTTAACTCAGAGCTTTTCCATGAAAGAGCTCCATATAATGGTAATGAACTGGGGACCTTGGTCAGAGATTAGATCTTCTCTAGATAAACTCTAGAGTCTCTAGTGTGTGAAAATCAAAGGAGGTCAGCCTGTGTGGCACCAACAGCCATACCATGGTCAAAGTCAGTGAGATCACATTTTTCCCCCATTCAGTGTGATGTTAATATTAACTAAAGCTCTTGAATTGTATCTGCATGATTTATGCATTGTGCTCCTGCCACATGATTGGCTGATTGGATAATTGCATGAATAAGCAGGTGTACAGGTGTTTCTAATAAAGTGGACAGTGACTATAGATGAGCTCCTCTACATTCTGAAAATGAAAGCAGAAGATAAGTTTTTTAATGAGTAATGAGATCTGGCTGCTAAATGGAGGAATATTTTCTCTGATTAAATGATTAGCAAAACAATATTAATAATATTAAGACTTTTGGCAGCTGTGGCAGATCAAAATTATATCATAACTGTGAAAGACACAGTAAAAGAAAAGTAGTATTATTGAGCCTAATGCACCACAATCCCCCCTGTAATCTCTGTGTTTGATCAACAGGAAAAAGGAATATGTGCGCGTGCAAAACCATTACCGTTGGTAGTTAATGAGGACAGCAGCCCACCCAATCTCTGCAAGATAATAAAACACTCAGTTAAAAATGATTTCTTTTTAGCTGTTTTAATGTTTAAACCATTGTTAAACTTTAATAAAAGGCTCAATAAATAATAAATAAATAAATAAGTAGTGCTCAAGCCTTTTGTTTTTTGTTTTATGCTTATGGGGAAAATGGTTTTGTTTGCCTCTTAAGTAATTCAGAAATCTCTGGAGAGGTCATTAGGAAAATAATATTTTGCCTATGTGGAGAAAACCAAATGAGCTTAAAAGTATGACAATGGTCCTTGAGAACGACTGACAGGAAAAAGCAGAGTACAATGATGAACTAACAGCCTATGTATTACTATCATTATTACATTAATGGATGGATGGATGGATGGATGGATGCAATTAAATTTATATCCGTTTTCAAAAGACATGCAAATATTTCAGTATATTCCACCAGCCTTGGTTTATTTATTCAGGGACAAACTTGGAGGAAGCTTTATTTCTTCAATTCACGTTGATATTTTTAATGGTCACTAGAAAAAATAATGGATACTTTATATTAGGTATCAATATTAGATACCAGTACAATTCAAACTTCTTCTTCTTGTTTTTTTTTTTCAGAAACTGAACCCATTTTCAACAAGTAAAACTTAACCTAGCTCTAGGGTTTCAATTCTAAGCTTTGATTATTGTCTGCGTGGAGATTCTCCCTGTGGCTGGGAGGGTTTCCTCCCACCTCCCAAAACAACTGTGTTGCCCTGCGATGGACCGGCATCCCATTCAGGGTGTCCTGCCTTGCACCCAATCTTCCTCCAAATTACAGTTATAAAAAATTATAATCAAACACCGAAACTTTTCAAAAACTATATTGATTTCCCTCCATTTCCACATTATGGGTCAGTTTATATAAATTCGTGACATATAATTCCAATTACATCCATTTAAGGTCTGAGTTATAACACTACAAAACGTAGAAAATTTTTAGATCCTTGTTTTTCTTCACTGTTTATTTTCCTCATGTAGCTTTACTTTGAATCTACACTGTCATATAACAATTTAAGATTTTTCCAATTTCATCTTTTCTAAAGGTCAAAGCAATCTTCAGAAATATAAATAAATAACTTTAATGCCAACCTGCAAAAGTTTTTGTGCTACTGTTGATTGTGCAATGCATTGTGGGAAAAAAAAGTATGCAAATGTATAAAAACTTTAGGATTGGGCACCAAAAGTGTGCCTTTTACCTCAAACAGAAAGCTCGCCTTTAATCTACTGCAGCGCCTCTGATGTAAGGATTGCTCGGATCAGGGAGATGTCCATCCACTTGACATCACTCACATATGCTTTAGAGTAATTGTAACTCATACAAGATGCACCTTCAATTATACATGACAGACCCATATAAATTGCAGCGTTTCTGGAATCTATGTGAAACTGTAGGGGACAATATTACCTCACTCTAAATGAAGAATCAAACATAATTATTACAGAAATAGATAGGAAGTGTAGTCCTATATACACAATATTGTTTGCCTGATCAGTTTGTTACCACACTAGATACTTGGAAAAGACTTGACTGACTGTAGTTATCAAAAGTTGACATTTGTTATCAGAAAATGACCAGCATTTTGAAACATACTCTCCAAAATTAGACAGCATGAATGCAAATTCTCATAATCCAATCCAGTTCATTCCTTTCATTTATTCACTCATCTTCAATAATCGCTTTATCTTGGTCAGGGTCACAGTTGATCCAAAGCCTCTCCCCAAACTCTGGGCAGAAGGCAGGCATTTGTCACAAATAGGAGGGTAGTCTATTTGTCTTACTATCCTTGTGAAGACTTTCCACTGAGATAATTATTAATGCTACACACACACCTACACCTAACTCTAACCCTCAGTAAACAAACAGAAACATTTTGGTGTTGTTGTTGTTTTTTAAACAAAAGCTGTAGTTTCCTCTTGGGGACCAACTACATACACAAACCCAGGCACTCAGTCACATCTAGGAGCAATTTAGATTAGCCAATCTACCTATTATTTTGTGACCTCAGATTTTGGTGATGCAGGACAATATTAATAATGCCTCAAACAAAACATAACTGAGAGTCTATCACATATGACTTATACCATAGATTACTATTTTGTGAATTTTTAGAATAACCCCATATTAGACCGTTCGAAAACATGCAGTCTAACTGTATGCAGTACAGGCGGTGTGTTTCCCATCACCTGAAAGGCATACAAAAGAGCTAATATCTTTAACCAGAGTTGCAAGGTTTCAGCAAATTTCCAACCCAACTCCTTTTCAAAGCCCAAAAACCTTTTGAAAAGGGAGATACATTTAGGCACACTGTCTGTAGTTTGTTATATTTCATTCGGATTATTTGCTTACAAGCTCTTGGTGGCCACTGAGTTTTGTAAACTAGCCCAATCTTGCACCCGATTAACTGTCCTGTCCACTTCTCCTCTTCAGACAGCGTGATTCCTGCACCAATGGGCCTCTGTGAGCACTTCATTAGTATGTAAACAGAATTAAAAATGTATGAAGTTGTGAATGAGGACTTTATTAGGAGAATTATTTGTTGAATTTGTTTGCTGCTTCTAAGTATAAGCATCAGGAAGATTCACACTTTTAAAAAAAAAAATCTTTATTAAAATTTTAAATGAATAATGAAATCAATCACAACATGTGTAAGAGGCAGACTAAATAAAATTCTTAAAATAAACATTCTTCAAATAAGACAAGGGAACTAATTTATGCCCGGGCATATTTCTTTCTAGAATTGCCTCCTGAAAAACAAAACCCAAGAACATATAACAACCTGGCAATTTAATTATGAGCCTTTCTGCTCCACCTTGAACTGGATCAGCTTGCTGCTTTCTTTCACACTGCAGTTTAATAGTTTCCCCATGGCTTAGCTGTTATCGTTCATTTCAGCTCCTCTGTACCTGACAGTCCCGTAATGTTAGCACAGATGGAAGTCTTCAAGGGAGGAATAGTATACAAATCCAATTCCTTTCTCTTCACAGATTGTCTCTGGCTCAAGTGTAATTTAACTGACTGCAGAACGTGAATATTTCCATGACTAAAGCTGTATGTCAAAGTCAGTAAAGCATTATAGATGCACCTATAGATGCACCCCCCCACACACACGCACCCCCCCACACACCCCCCCCCCCCTTCAAATACATCAGAAAAAACACTGAAATGGTTTTTAGTGGACTGTGGCAGTCAGGAGTTGTAGGCGTACCTTTGACACAATGTCTCAGAGGAAATTATGTAAATGCATATAAACAGCCAGCAGACACAGGTCAAACACACACAGCTTACATTTAGGGCTTAATCTGTTTCTTTTGAACTGTCGGAAATGGAGGGAAAAAATTGCTGTCTCTACTTCCTGTCGTAACCTTTTGAAAATAACCATCCGTTTTGGATTGTTATTTGTTGCTGTCACAAAGACAAAGTCAAATAACAAAACAAAAAAAAAGATTTCTTTGTAAAGAAATAATTTTTTATACCTTCACAAAATATGGGATAACAAGATGGAATTATTTGCATGTCCTCCAATAAGTCTGTTTCGTACATAGGCCAGAAGAGAAAGCTAGAGGACCCGTTCTTTACATGTGCAGTGGGTGTACGAATGAGAGAATGTGTGTTCTGCAAATACTGGATCAGCAATGGAAAAGTGGCAGCATGTGTATACAGCTAAGTCCTTCCAGTAAGAGGGCGTGAAAAGAATGCCTTTAAACATCTAAACACACAAAAGAGATGTGAGAGAGGGTGAGAGAATGACAGAGAACATAGAGCACTGAAATATCTGCTTAGCCTCTCCACAATGCACACACCTGCTATGTGTGTATGTGTGTGTGTTTTAATCTGCATCCTTTTTTTGTACATAAATTCCTCTGAAGCACATCCAGACCCCTCGGTACACTGTGCTCCATCACCACCCAGGGTTTCTCCTGCTTTAGCAGCCTAACTTCACCAGAGCCAGTACTAATGCACTTCATTTCGAGTTGCGTGGTGTAGTCTGTTTTGAGGTCAAATTTCATTCAGTTTGGAGGTTTTGTAAGGTCTATACTTATGAAGCATTTTACTATTTGTACTCTTGCAATTGATCAACTAGCAAGGACAAGGGGTGTCAGATATCTCAAATGCATTCTTTCATTTAAATCCAAACTCTGTCGCTGTTCCACCCCTGTAACCATGCACTGAACTGAAGCCAAAATCTAAAAGCCATCCTTGACACCGGCACATTCATTAAATTTAGAAGCAGACCTTGAACTCTATTAGTGTTTATAGCAGTACCAGACAACCTCTTGACTCATACAAATGGCTTATCATAAATCCCTTTTCTGTGCCTATTTATCATGAACTTTTGAGGCGTTTTCTGCCATATCGACTGAATCAATGCAGTAAAAGATTGGCTTCAAGTGGTAATTTGACTGAGTCCAAATGAGGGACAGATGGTTCAAAGTTTGGTGCAGACTGCCAACAAATTATAGGAATGGACAGACCTGTGGTTGGGGGAAGTATTAGATTTGCGAATCCTTGTGAAGCCTTTTAAGAAAGGATGACAAAAAGAGATCCTCTTCAAACTAATGAGGCATGAATGTCTTTTGGTAAATTCACACACTGTAGAGAATTTGAAATATTACAGACCCTTACCGAATGTGCTCTGGGGCCCAGAAAACATGCGGCCCATTTCAATTTTCAACGTGGCATTAGACATGAAATGTTATTTATATGAAGCTGAGCATGATCACCAGGGAAATCAAGATCCATACAGTGTTTATTCACTGAATCGACATTAACACATTTCGCTAGGCATGACTCAGCGCACTGAAAATTCTTTCAAAAAGTACAACACAACAGCATATGTGCATGCTGGACTTGTTTCTTTTCACACCTTTTTAATAAAGGAAAGCATCTATCCCTCTGCTAACAATCCACAACAGGCAGGCAGCATGAGATCTGCTACAAAAATAAAAAAACACAGTCCTTCACAATTTGTGCTTGTGTGGGAGCTTGTCAAACACAATTAAGTAGGTACTCAGTTGTCGACTAGATCTGCATGCAAAAGTGTAAAACTGCCAGATCTTTGCCATCAGATAGTCGACACCAAGTCTTACCATCTCACCCCAAACAAACGCAGCTCTCACACAGGCATGCCAATCTCAAAAGTTCATCAGTCTAAGCTTATTAAAGTGAGTGGCAGATTAAGAATTATGCATGAGGACCTGACTTCCAAGCCGTGTAAGAATTATCACAATGCAGGGAAGTTGTAGCTCAGCAGTTAAAACGTTGGACTTTTGATCAGAAGGTCGTGAGTTCAAATCCCAACACTGCCAAGCTGCTACTGTTTAACTTAACCTTCAACTGCTCAGTTGCATAAAAATGAGATAATTGTAAGTCGCTCTGGATAAGGGTGTCTGCAGCCAAATGCTGCAATGTAATGTATGTAGAGCTGAGGGAATAGCACATAAAATAGACAATTATGCAAGTAAACACAGCAGTCCAGACAAATTCAGGATGGAGTGCTACAGTTGCTTGTTAGGTCTTTTTCCACACACAAAAAACACTTTAAAATATCTTTATATTATAAAGTACTAGACTGAGAGGTCGTGTTAAAAATCTCTGGAGATGTTCTGAATTATTGATACCCTAAAGAATATATTAAATAAAACCAAAAAGGTCTTGATAATAATGCTAATTTTTATATTGCTTTCATTCTTCATGGACCTGCCCTTTGACCATAACCTGTTTCACTGGGATAAAATTAAAAGTTTGCACACAAGTAAAATCATTTTGTCATCCATCAACACAGTGAAAGCCGTGAAAATAATACAGTGGGGGAAATAAGTATTGGATGCATCAATATTTGTTTAAGTAAATATATTTCCTATGAGGCTATTCTCATGAAATTTTCACCAGACATCAGTATTAACTCAAGAAATCCGGAAATATAAAGAATTCACAACATTAAAGTCCATAAATAAAGTTATGTGTAATAAAGCGGAATGACACAGGAAAACAGTATTGAACACGGTAACTGAAATTTATTTAATACTTAGTGGAGAAGCCTTTGTTTGTGATGACGGCTTCAAGGCCGCAGTATTCAGGTGTGATTTTGGCCCATTCTTCTAAACATATTGTTTTTAAATCTTGTTCAATTGGATTCAAGTCAGGTGATTGACTGGGCTATTCTAACACCTTGATTTTTCTCTCTGAAATCAGTTGAGAGTTTCCTTTGCTGTATGATTTGGATCGTTGTCCTGGTGGAAGGTCCACCCATGTCTCATCTTCATCATCCTGGTGGATGGCAGCAGATTCTTTAAAAATCTTCCAGTAAAGGGCTCCATTCATCGTTCTTTCAATTACATGAAGTCTGCCAGTACCATACGATGAAAAACAGCCCCACACCATGATGCTTCCACCTCCAAACTTCACTGTTGGTATAGTGTTTTAAGGATTATGTGCAGTGCCATTTCTTCTCCAAACATGATGTGTAGTATGACAGCCAAAAAGTTCATTTTGCTCTCGTCTGACCAAACTACAGTCTCCCAGTATTTCAGAGGCTCCCAGTCTCCCAGTATTTCAGAGTTGTAGCAAACTTTAAATGAGCTTCGACATGCCTTTTCTTTAGTAATGGAGTCTTGTAGGGTGAGTGTGAGCAGTGGAGTGCATTGTCTATTGTTTTCTTTGTAACGATGGTACCTGCTGCCTCCAAGTGTTTCTGGAGCTCTTTCCGAGTGGTCCTTGGCTCGTGGGCTACTCTTCTGACTATTCTTCTGACTCCCTGGTCAGAAAGCAAGGAGCTCCTGTGCGTGGCTGGCTGATGACGGAGTGATGTTACTTCCACTTGTGGATAATGGCCCCAATGGTGATTACTGGAAGATTCAATAATATGTCTGCATCCGATTCCATTTTGCAACAACATGGTTGCGAAGATCTTGGGTCTCTTTGCTTTTACCCATCATGAGATGTTTCTTGTGTGACACCTTGGTAATGAAATGCCTTTTTACAGACCATCAATTTACTAACCCAGCTTATATTAATTTGCACAGATAGGAGGTTACTTACTAATTACTTACGGATTTCAGCTGGTTCATTGCCTTACCTTGCCTTGGAGAACTGCTTTTTCTTAGCGTGTTCAATACTTTTTTCCAGTGTCATCCCACTATATTACACATAACTTTACTTATGGACTTTAACGATTTAATGAATTCTTTACATTTATGGATTTCTTGAGTTAATACTGATATCTGGTGAAAATTTCATGTGAATAGCCTCATTGGAAATATATTTACAGAAAAATATTTTGACGCGTTCAATACTTATTTCCCCCACTGTAAATAAAGAAAAGATAATAAAAGCAGAACGGAATCTTGGAACATTGATCAAAGAGTTTATTAGGAAACACAAATTGGTTCTTCTATGGCACTTTACTAAAAATCCTCAAGGGATGGTTAAGGGTTCTTAGCTTCCTAATGGTTTTTACTTGGAGTACTTTTTGATAAGAAAACACTCTGATGTAGGGTTCTACATAGAATCATTAAGTGTAAAAATACTTGAGTCAAATTGACTATAACATACAGAAACAATTTATTAAAATGGATCAAATTTTGATTAATCATATTTAGCTGCATTTCAATTCGTTTTGTCTATCCTTGAATAATGTGTACAAACTAAGCAAGACTGATCCATGATGGACTGAAAATATGATATTTGTGTGCTTGGGATTACTTGTTTGGAGAAGGCCTTATATTTAATCTGAAGGCTGTTGGCAGTAATTAGCTCCACCATCATTTGGTAGTACACCATAGTACAGACAAGTATAGAGCATCACACAAAGGATGAGCAGCATCAGACATCATGACCTCTAAATTTACAAGCATCTTTTTCAACGAAGAGCTACAAAGCTACTATTTCACTCAGAAGTACTTAAAGTGCAGAGCAATTTAGCAACTATGGCAACTGCAGATTGTTACGTGACCTATAATAACAGTAACTGATTTTTTTCGTCATTTTCTTTTATTCCCGGCCTCTCGCTTATCACACCAGGCTGTGACATTACTGTGAAAAGCTGTTCAGTGGCTAAAAGCACTTTTACAAATTTACAGCCAGACAGGGTTCTTCATTCATTGCCAGTAGCAAATTCAAATTCTAGTGACCAAGGTCTGCTGGAGGACAGTGCGTCTTCAGAGAAAAGTCATCTCAGTGGCTAACTATGGAGAAGCACATTCCGTCCAGCACCTTTTCAAGTGGTGCAGATTTGGTATGCAGGGGCTCTTTTAGTGCCAGCTGAATCAAGAGATACAAAGGTGCGAATTATGTCAGTACTTTTAATAATAGAGAGCACCTGGCTCTTTCATATCAATCATACATGAGTTCTTTTTCCCACCAATCTGAAGAACTCACAAAGGCTACAGAGGAATAGCATGGAATGCACTGGCACCTGACATTCCAGCTGACATCTCTGGTGCTGAGACATGGATTACCATCCAATTTATCTCTTTTTTTCAGAGGCTTAGCTCTATCTAAACAGCTCTCCACTTCAAAGTGCATGGCAAAAACGAAGGCAGCAATGGATGGCTGCAGACTCTCAGGCAAAACTGGCTTAGTCCAGCTCCATTTAAATTGTACAATCACACACACAAAAAGAGAGAGCCGTTTTGATCTCTGGGGGGAAAATTAGCTTGATGCAAGTGGAGACTAAAATTTCCTTTCTACTGTTCCCTGGTGCTCGGCTGGGGTAGGGTATGTGAGGACAATGATGGACCCTCTGTAGGCTAATGGAGTTAGGAGCACATGACCAGCTTTCAGTGGTTATATGTCAAATTGTTTTTATTTCTCCTCCTAACTTATTTATCCCAAATACATTACCTTAAAATCATGTTGTTTGCTTTAGGCCAGCTACGGACTTTTACTGATATGGTGATACAACATGTAGTATACAGCTTAATTAACATTTTTACAAAGACTCTGGATAGCAGTTCCCTTCATTTAGTAATTATAAATATCTTGCCTGGAAGTAGAACTGTAGGAGCACTTGAAGAACTCGAGGTTACTTACATAGATCCAGAATGTTTCCCAGAATGTTTCGTTGATCATGGGAAATTTGGATAATCCCTTAAAAAATTCTGAAGTCATTAGAAGCCCATTATACCACAGGCTTATTGTTGCTATAGTAACAACTTATTCACAAGACTTGTATGGCAGACACGCCATATAATCTAAGACTAATAATACATAGATTTAAAAAACAAACAAACAAACAAAAACAATCTAGTTGTTATTTAACAACGAAAAGCGTATAATTGCTGCTATGGTGAAGTTTTCTGTAAGGAGATTTTTTATTTAGAAGAACATTATTTAGAACATATTTAGAAGAAGTCATCATCGCCATTGCTTTGTAACAGGTTTCTGGCACCTTCCAAAACATTAAATGTAACTATAAACAGCTAAAAAGCATGATGCATTGTTGAGTATTTTGAATTGAAAATTGTACAATTGAAAAGTGTAATCTTTGGTAAATTGCTGAAAACAAAAAAGGGAAATAATCCACTTTGAGTGGTAACATTTGATTCTGGCCACATCACACCACCCTGTCATTGATCAATTCTCTAAACCAACACAATCCATTTTTATTCTTTACTTATGTATACATACACTGCGAAATATCTTAGCAAGTAAAAATATCTTGAATTCAGGAAAATTAATTCAATTAGTTAAATTCAACTAATATTTCTGTTTATTAGATTTTAATATCATTCTTTTTTTTTTTTTTAACAATTTAAGATTATTAAGCCTATTTCTAGGCATTTTTTAAAACTCATTTCAAGCCTGAAATTGTCATTCTTTTGGCAGATAATTTTGCTTATTTCAAGCATTTATTTCAAGAAGCAAAATTATCTGCCAATACAATAAGACAATTTTAAGCTTGAATTTAGCAAATATTCTTAAAGGTCTTATGTTATATAGTAATTTAATAATTAGAAATATTAGATAACTTTTCCTTTATTCAAGATACATTATATGGGCCAGTTTGTTGACACCTGACACCCATAGGTTCATCATACCCATATGTGCTTTTTAAACATCCCATTCCAGATGTAGCCCCCCTTTTGCTATTATAATAACCTCCACTCTTCTGGAAAGGCTTTCCACAACATTTTGGAGTGTGAATGTGGGGATTTCTGCTCATTCAGCCTCAAGATCATTAGTGAGGTCAGGCACTGATGTCAGATGAGGAGGCCTGGGGTGCAGTCAGTGTTCCAGTTCAACCCAAATGTGTTCAGTGGCGTTCAGGTCAGGGCTCTGTGAGTTCTTCCACTCCAATCTTGACAAACCCTGTCTTTATGGACCTAGCATTGCGGACAGGGTCAGTGTCATGCTGGAACATGTATGGGCCTATTAATAATAGCATTGAAGGGAAACTGTAATGCTACAGCATACAAAGACATCCTATAAAATTGTGTGCTTCAGACATTGTGGCAATAGTCTGGGAAAGGACTACATATGGGTGCTGAGGGTCAGGTGTGCACAAATGTTTGGCTATATAGTGTGTCTTCACTTGGTAAGATATATATTTTTTTGCAGTGTACAGCGTACAAAGAATTCATCATGGAACACAAAGCTACGTCTGTAATCTTCAAATTTAACCGGAATATATTATTGGCAATTCAACATACTTTAGTAATTGAAGAAACTGGAGAGTCTTCCAAATCTGTGACATTTATTTGCTTTGGGCTATGCGATACAACCACAAAGACATTGTGCAAAGAAAGCAATGAATATGACACCTCGGAAAATGTGACATGCATAAAGCAATATTATATATACATATACATACATATACATTTTATATATATATATATATATATATATGTGTGTGTAGAGATTATGTATCTATATTATATATATATATATATATATATATATATATATATATATATATATATATATATATATATATATAAAATCTCCACACACTATATATATATATATATATATATATATATATATATATATATATATAAATATATAAAGTATCTCACAAAAGTGAGTACACCCCTCACATTTTTGTAAATATTTGATTATATCTTTTAATGTGACAACACTGAAGAAACGACACTTTGCTACAATGTAAAGTAGTGAGTGCACAGCGTGTATAACAGTGTAAATTTGCTGTCCCCTCAAAATAACTCAGCACACAGCCATTAATGTCTAAACCGCTGGCAACAAAAGTGAGTACACTCCTAAGTGAAAATGTCCAAATTGGGCCCAATTAGCCATTTTCCCTCCCCGGTGTCATGTGACTTGTTAGTGTTACAAGGTCTCAGGTGTGAATGGGGAGCAGGTGTGTTAAATTTGGTGTCATCGCTCTCACACTCCCTCATACTGGTCACTGGAAGTTCAACATGGCACCTCATGGCAAAGAACTCTCTGAGGATCTGAAAAAAAAGAATTGTTGCTCTACATAAAGATGGCCTAGGCTATAAGAAGATTGCCAAGACCCTGACACTGAGCTGCAGCACGGTGGCCAAGACCATACAGCGGTTTAACAGGACAGGTTCCACTCAGAACAGGCCTCGCCATGGTCGACCAAAGAAGTTGGTGATGTCAAGCTCCATGATGTCGTCATGGAGGAGTGGAAAAGGACTCCAGTGGCAACCTGTGAAGCTCTGGTGAACTCCATGCCCAAGAGGGTTAAGGTAGTGCTGGAAAATAATGGTGGCCATACAAATATTGACACTTTGGGCCCAATTTGGACATTTTCACTTAGGGGTGTACTCACTTTTGTTGCCAGCGGTTTAGACATTAATGGCTGTGTGTCGAGTTATTTTGAGGGGACAGCAAATTTACACTGTTACACAAGCTGTACACTCACTACTTTACATTATAGCAAAGTGTCATTTCTTCAGTGTTGTCACATGAAAAGATATAATCAAATATTTACAAAAATGTGACGGGTGTACTCACTTTTGTGAGATACTGTGTATAAGGACATATCTGAAAAAAGTTCAGTTGGAACAAGGGGTTGGAACAAACATCGGGATAGAGAAAGCAGACACTAATACTGATAAATGTAAGCTCATTAGCAAGACAAAATATATATATTTTTTAATACTTCAGTATCAAGGTTTGTATAATGTCCAAAAATTTAACAAAAGCTCTAATCTTTGAAAAAGAGAATACAAAAATATCCCGAGCTGTGAGGGTCGATATTAAAGGCGAGATAATCAGAAGCCCCACATATAAGTAAATCTTATTCGAAAGTCTCCATCCACTAAAACTGCATTAGGTTTATCAGTAGGCCAAATCAAAGTCAAATTCTATCCATGTATAAACATCTCTGCAGAATGTGCTACAGAAAGTCTCATTATATGAGTTTATTCAGTTTAAGAGCATGAGCTAATGTGGTGAAAATGTTACATGAAATTCAAAGATACCTATTTGACACAAGTGTGTCTTTTACTAGATAAAAACTTTTAGATAAAAATCTTAGATTTTATATGTGAATTATGATAAGGAGCACTGCTAATTCTTCTTGACGCAATCAAAGCAGAGATTTCTGTAAAATGTTTTTCTGTGCAAGTAAATATCTAAAACATTTATAGATGGGTACATGTACAAGGGCATAGACTCAGTTTCATCAGCACACTGTGTGTAGGGATCCACACGACATGAATAAAATGGACAAAATGTTCAAAAACACTGAATCTGTCAAGCGTCCCAAAAGCAAGCCAGACATAAGTGTTGTATTTTCTTCAATGACTTTGCAGGGTAGAAAGGGTAGATATGCTGGCAAAAAAGAAAAAGGGCAGAAAGGCCGAAACGGGTCCTTGGTCACTCATCTTCTGTGCGGCTGCCGTCTGACTGCTCCTGCGAAACACACCAAAACTATAATGGGTGTAGGGGAGATGGCACATGGAAGTGTAGACCAGAGTCTGACTGCACACAATCCTTAGCTCAGGATCGACAGCTAGCCTTAAGAGACTTGGGCACTTTCACGTCACACTTGTGTGGGATAAGCATAGGGGCCCAGTGCTACACTAAATATTAACATACTGTCTAATACTGACTGAGCCAAGAGGGAAATGAAATGGAGGCTGAACAACAAATAAATCTTGATCCATACCAACAACTGCCTCCTTAGCCTGTTAATATGAGTGTTTGCACATACATGGCCAGAAGTGGTTGAAAATCCCATTCCAAAGCCATGGGCAGTAATATGGAGTCAGTCCTGCTTTTGGGAAGGCTTCCACTAGATTTTGGCATGTGGCTTTGTGCCGATTAATACACAGCACTGATGTCAGGCGAGAAGGCCTTGCATGCAGTCAGTGTTCCAATTCACCTTGACCAGTGTTCACAACAAAAGCTTATGTTTATTTTATTTTGCTCAGATCTGCTGTCCTGGCAGTTTTGTGTTTGTTACTGAACTGTATGTGTCATTACTGTGAACAGAACTCTATCAAGAACGGTCCCATTTATGATCCACATGCACCATGAGCAACAAAAATGTCATATTTGACAGACTCTATCCATTGTTACAATAGAAATAAACTGAACAAATTATTGCTTCCTATGTTTTTGTTGTTTTTTTTTTTTTGCTTTGAAGGGTAGCTCACAGCTTGTCAGCTAGTCACAGTGAGGGCGAAAAAAGGCCAGATGCACAATGTGTTCTTTTTTTTTTTTCAGTTATTGCTGGCACTTCTGGGCCGTGAAATGTCTAGAGGCAGGGAAGGAATGACACGCACAGTAATCGTCACACGAACACACATAAGATGGAATTTCCAATCTAGAACCACCTGTGTAACTGAATCAAATCTTATCCGACATATTTAGACAAAAATTCAAGATTTGTGTCCCCTCTTATAACATTTAGGCTCAGATTCAGCTAATTAATTCTACAAATTAAATGAATATTAACATGGTTGTTTGGGTAATATTAATTATGGGTGTGCAATTCGGATTGTGCAATTACCTGCATGTATTTCACACCTCCTACGTTGCTACGTGTTAAGCATCCGAGACAGGGTTTTAAATAGACGACTGCCATTAAACACAAACACTTGCCTGAAAGCCCAAAAAAATCATGGATAGAAAACCTGGACTGAAGAAAAAACATTTTTTTTCCCTCTGCTGTCAAATGTAAAACAATTCAACACAGTCAAAAAGACTAATATGTTGATATATGAAGAATGATATGTTAGAATGGCAGTGGTAGTTCAGTGGTTAAGGTGTTGGACTACTGCTCAGAAGGTCGTGAAACCCCAGTACTGCCAAACTGCCACTGTTGGGCCCTTGAACAAGGCCTTCAACCCTCAACTGCTCAGATATATAAATTAAACAAATGTAAGTTGCTCTGGATAAGAGCATCTGCCAAATGCCGTAAAATGTAAATGTAGAATGTATTGTTTTTAATGTGATAAGCTGATCTGAGGTGAACCTACATTCTCCTCCTGTTCTTCATCACTGTCATCATCACTGACCACAGGCTTGGCTTTGACCCGGCTCGGCCGCTTCTTGCCCCTTTCTTGGCTGCGCTCCTCCCGCTTGCTCAGCTTGATCTTCACCTTCACTGACTTAGCTGTGGAGGGGACCAATTAATCAATTAAACGAAAAAGTTTATTACCACACTTAGACTTCTTTAAAATTGCACCATGTGAAAGTTAACTTTTCTTGAGCTCCTAATGCAACACTGCCCTTGTGCTTGCAATTGGCGATACTCGTATAAACAGAATAAGTACATGAATATTTGAGAACGACATCAGAAGTAAGACTCTATGTTACTCTAATACATTAGAGTGGCAGTAACATGAAAGCCTTTCAGTGAGATGATGCATGAAATGATGAACTTAATAACTCACTGAATAAATCAAGTGCTAATGTTTTGGGATGACTCAACCATATGAAACATCTATGTAAAATTAATCAATGCTCTGTTTCAGTGAATTCCTTATATTTTGAGATTCCCATTTTACTATGAAATGTTACTATGAAAAGATCATGTATTGAAAAAAAACTCATTCAAGGTTAGGTTCAGTTATTCATGGTGTCCATAAAATTGTGGCTTGCAGACATAAAAGGAAAACTCTGATATTTTTTAAAAATATATTTCTTACACTCAGCCTCTGACTCCTCATCATCGTCGTCATTGCTGTCGTCCTCACTCTCCTCTTTGGCAATCTTCTGCCTGGCACTCCTAAACACGGACTGCAGCACTATGGAGTCCTCAAAGATCTTAAAGAAGATGGCATCAAATAAACGCAATAAGACACTAATAAAGGAAAAGATGGATATTGTTTGAAAAAGCCATTCATACCCAGACAAACTCTGATTACCTATAAAGTTGTTTTTTTTTTTTTGTTTTTGTTTTTTTAAAAAAGAAGGGTTGGAGTATAAAATGAGTTTCTGCATAAAACTGTGTTACAGTTCAAGGCAAATCAACATCCAATTGGAAAATTGTAGCATTTATGATAATATATTAGCGCATAGTGTATAAGAAGTGTAATGTGCCTGAAATAAAACGGCACATTCTGTGTAGTGGAGGCAGAGAATGCAAAAAATTCATGCTCCTATGAGAATGTGGGGGAGTTGTGTTGAAGTGCAAATTCTCTTTACAGATGTGAGCATTCTGAAGCAGATAAAATGATGGAATCAATTACGGAGTAGAGGATTTTGGCCCATAACCCTGCACTTCCTGGCAAAACTCCGGCACATTGCAAAAGAACATTCTGTGGAAAGTTAGTCTCAACTCTCATATGGCCAATATTTAAAGACCCAAGTCCAACTGTGCTTTTGGTCTAAACTGGAGAATGAACTATAAGATGTGCTTTCAATCACCCACCTGAGAGCCTTCTAGATTGTAGGTTTGAGCATTGTGACAGAGGAGCATTACATCTTTTTCCAAATCGCCCAAGCTCCTGTACTTATGGTTACGCACTCTCTCCTACAAACACACACACAACTGTTTAAACCATCTATTAGAATCGGAAATTACAGCACCAGAAAGAATATAGTCTAACTGCAATGTTATATACATAATGAAATGAACCCAGTAACATCATATTAACACAATGTCTCATTGTGCATTGAAAACCTAATTCCACATGTCTGCTTATTCCTGTTATTATCATTCCTAGTTGATGGAAGTGACACTCAAGATATAATCCGCAAATAACGTGTCACAACAGTGAATAATGATTGTAGTAGAGAAGAGAGTTATCTCTGAGGAAGGGAATTAGACCTTGCTTTAGCTTTTTACCTTTATCTTCTTGAAGTCCACTGGCTTCCTAATCAGTTCGTAGTACTCTGGGAGCTCTTTCCTGGAAGGCAGTTGTACAAACACCTCACTGAGCTGACGGCCTGATCTATAATTGGAGAATGCAGAGGCTGTTTTAACAAGATTCCTCTGGACTAAATGAAGATTAATTAAAGACAATGTGGATGGTGATTTTCTGTTCCTGAATTCTGTTGCAGTACTGCTTAGTCTACTTAAATTTGACCACGGCTCCAATGGAGAACATAAAGGTTAGATTAGATAAGATAAGATAAACTTTATTGATCCCACACTGGGGAAATTCCCTCATTACAGCAGCTCAATTACACAAATAACAGATAGGAAAGAATACACATTAAATAGGAATAGAACTGAAAAAAATGTATATATATATATACACATTATATATACATACACATACACACACACACACACAATAGGAATAGAAAAATAAGAATAATAGTAGTAAAAAATAATTATAATGGTAATATGTACACTATGAACACCTCAATGTATGTACAGATGAATACAAATATGAATATATACAGATGAGTACACCCAGGCTATACATTTGCTCCCATCAGAGGTCATTTTAAAACAATCAATTTGAAACAGATTTGATCAGCTCTATGTATGAAGGAAAACATGTGAGGATTTAATGAGAAGAACACCATGAGAAGAGAACAGAGTCGGTGTCAGCCGAGGCATGAAGCACACACACTCAACACACATGATTCACTGCACATTTCATGATTACAATCAAGGAGTTGGGGTAATTACAGTCTGCTTGCCTTCCTGGACACCTCCATGTTCTGGATAGAGATTTTCTGAAATGCCTTACAAAATCACGCTCATGATAATTTTACCATCACACTTCATGTCCAATTTTAAATCAGTTATAGCAACAGTAAATGGAATTTAACAAGTAGAATTTTGTCAGTAGAAATGTCAGTAGAATGTGTTACACAACCTCCAATAAAATGAAAACATCTTGGCTGTCCCTGTCAGTGTTTTGACTGTGGCAGAATTGTAAAGAGTTCGGTTTGACAGTCAAAACAATCTAATAGATCAAATGCGAAACCGAGGAAGCTCTGAGTCACATGCAGGAGAGATATGTTTGTGTGCTCATACCCGTCTCTGTAGTTGATGACTGTCTCGATGATGGCGCTCATCTGTTTGGTGAGTTTGGGAGGGTTGGGGGAGAGCTTTTCGGCCGGAGGACGTCCCCTCCTCTTTTTAGCCTTGTCCCCGTCCTCACGTCGGCTGCCTTTGTCCAAGTATCTCCTGCGCTTGCGCTTCTTCAGACGGATCTCCTCTTCCATCTCCTCCAGGTTGCCATCTTCAATGGCCTGCAGGACCACACAAGAGAAGCTTTACAAACTAGAAAACAAATTTCATAGTAGGACAGAAGGAAAGGATCTTAGATCAAGATCTAGTCCGGCGTATTAGAAGTTAATTTACAGACGGTTTGTAATGTAAAACATAGAGCAAATTTATTTTCTTTGGCAAATACACATATAACCCAAAGTGCACATGTAGAATACAGGTTTTTAACCAAACACTGATTGAATAGTGCAATATCCATGAAATCATTCATGTCATTTATATTATTATAGAGCATGCAGATTACACGATAACACAGAAATGCTAATTTCACTGATTATGCTATGTGTACAGTATAACAAAGCACATGTGACGTGAATAACTATGCTCATATGTTATTTTCTGCTGATACATTAATACATATTCATTTGTTGAGATGAGAGTAATAATGCAGTGATTATCTTAATTGCTTCCATCTAGTGAGACTGTTTTCTCCCTTCCATGTGCTTTTGTTTTACAGAATAAAACACATAACAGATGCTATTTTTGTTTGAATAAGGCACATTATGACTAGTCCAGTTTAATTTATCTTGATCCACATTCATCTGTGAATGTGCAATTATTTCACAAGATTTCAGTGCATGTCATGTTATGGCAGCAGATACAAGGCTTGGTGAATATACATACATACATACATACATCTCCTTAGTGCACAAATCTGGCAGGTTACAAATAACTTGTGGTCCTTTCCTGGGGCCTAAAACCTTTAGGCTTTTAGTCAAACTCACATAGTATACTTTCAAAATCTTGCAATGAATGAACGTTAAAATAGACTTAATCCCACGGGTAAAAGTAATCCAAAACCCAGAAGCAGAGATAGCCCATCCAAATACACACACAAAAAAACATTGAAATGCATGGATGTTCACAATCCCATTTACGCTAAAGATTATCCATTCTTCTAGCTTTATCTTCCCATCACCGCTAATATTTTATGTTTGGCCTGGAATTCCAGTACATAACTGTTCTATCATAACAATAACAGTCTGATCCTCAGAATTACTTTGGCTCACCTGCTTAGACAGGGAGGCAAATAATCCAAGGTAAATCAGTAAGGAGATGATATCAGACTTCCAAATTTAATGATGTATTGCAGGCACAATGCCGCTGTGGCTCAGGTGGTAGAGCTGGTTGTCCACTAATTATAGGGTTGGCGGTTCGATTCTCGGCCCACGTGACTCCACATACCGAAGTGTCCTTGGGCAAGACACTGAACCCCAAGTTGCTCCCGATGGCAAGTTAACACCTTGCATGGCAGCTCTGCTACCATTGGTGTATGAGTGTGTATGTGAATGGGTGAATGAGACACAGTGTAAAGTGCTTTGGAACCGATAAGGTTTTTGAACAAACAAACAAAAAAAACGCTATATAAGTGAAGACCATTTACCATTACCATTTACCACAATGTGGCTGGACAATTTGATTTCAAGAACTAATCAGTAAGAACCACAGACCTGAAGCAGAAGGTCGCTACACACAAAATTGAATGTGTGTATGTGAATGAAATGCTCCAAGTTCTCTGTGCTTTCTGCAAAAATCATAAAACTTGAATGACTACCGCAAGTTATATTTCACCACAAAACATCATCAGACACAGTAACAAGGGCTCCAGACAAAAACACAGATGATGGGTATTCCCTAGGCTGAACTTCACCCTTTCAGGTTTTGTCACAATAAAATGCAACTGTAAACTGTGGGGGAATAAGCATTACGACAAAAAATCTCCCTGACATGCAAACGCTATGACAACGGTTTTATTAAAAGGGCCCAAGTCCGTTCTAGGAGATAGATATTATCTATAATTTTGTTTATAGATAATGAGTGTGTTGCAGTCTTGAGTGTGTGAACTTGAGTGTGTTGCAGTCTTTTCATGAAAGATTAGATAAAGATTCTGTTTAGCTTTTTATTGTACTTCAATGTTTCTTAAGGCTAAGAAATGTAGCGCTGACTTTATCTCACAGTAATACAGACTGTTTACCAACTCAGTGATGCATTCAACACAATCTATTGAGCCACTGAGCCAAGTGAATCTAAAGACATATGTTATAATGCTTTATGTACAGTTGTATGAAAACTACTTTCACAACACCATCCTGATTTATGCTAGAGTGGCTCCCAAAATGAGATCTCCATCTGAGTCAAAACGACAACATAATAATTGTAGTCTGAGTAAACAAGCAAAACACAGTGTACATAGACCTGTTGTTTTTTCACCACTCAGCCAGTCTCTGCCCAATTGTACTATGTCCAAGTCTCTCCACAACTTTGGGCTTTTTGCACTAGAGCTTGACTCCTTGGGACAGATTCAGAGCAAACTGGGGAATAAGGATGTGAGGTGGCATCTCACAGGGATGTGTGTCTCAGGGAAATGTCGATGCACAAGGGTGCCCAAGGCATACGAAACAAGCTGGTTAGTAATGAGATGTCAGATGGCCTGTCTGAGATAATTTGTTGTTTATTTCCACCAGCCACTGAGAGTACTGAGTCTGACAAATTTATGTTGTTTTCATTTGCAGCACTGTTTGAGAACTGCTGTGCAGACATGATGCAGAGACAAATACATAATAAAAAGAAAAAACGAGTAACATGAGCTGGGCAAGATATCTAATGAGATTCTCTTGATGCAACAATAAGGCAAAATATTATGTGCTTGAAAATATTCATCTACAACAATTATTCTGCAACCTTCTGTGTAAAATTATCTATTAACACAAACACCCTGATTTACTAAAATGTAGTTAGTCTTGTGTGAGATTTACAAAGAGTAATAGTGTAAATGACAGCACATGCAAGTGATAAAAGTTGGACAAAACACTATTCAAAAGGGAGATTTTGTATGTGTTGATTCTTTCAGAGAGCTGTGTAAAGAGAACTACCAGAAACATACATTGAAATCTGAATAGGGAGAATTAGCACTGCCAGCTGAAAAGACAAAAAACTGTATCAAAGACTTACACAAAGAAATACAATACGGGCCAACGTTAGAGAGTATGTAAGTTTGTCAAAATTATAAATATATCATAATCTTAAGAAACCTTTTCTTTATTTTGAGACACTGAGTAATTTTAGAGAAAGTATTGTTTTCCCATTATTAAGACACTACAGATGGTTTCATTTTTTTCTTCAAATGAAGGAAATGGGATTCGATAGATTAATACCTGGCCTTTAGTTACTTAGCCGTTCTTATTAGTTTACACAGGCAAGTGCTACTCTGAAAGTGGAACTTTCAGGCATAGTAAATCACAATGTGGCTGCTAAACTGATATAGTTGCACTGGCAGCAACCTGGATTTTGGTAACAATGTTCTAAACTACACATGTAGTAAACCAAACCCACAAAATGGGCATGGCATATTATTTTGCACTTTTGAAAGATTCAATGCCCTGTAGGCCAATTTAGTAAATCCACCTGCTTAACAAATTATTGCAGGTGTTAACGTGATTGCATGTGCACATTTTACTACAGCAAGGGTTAAAGGGATCTTTTTGTTGTGTACAGCAATGAATTCCTGGGAGTAATACGTTAGACAATTCTGTTAGTTTCACTTAAAAAAATATTTCAGTTAAGTATTTCATCAAGATATGGACTACACTAGAGGCTAGGTCTGGAGCATTGTGATGCTGAGGCAGCGTGACATCCAAAAATCTTCACTGTGTTAGTTTTTATGAGTAAAATAGGTAAAACTTTGGCCTTACTCTCAGCCACTGTTTCTCGGTCAGCGCATCACTGTAATCCACATCCCTACGGTGGCGTGATCCGCGGGGGAACATCTTCTCTTTCTCTTCCTCACAGGTGAGTCGCTCCACTTCAGCATCGTCTTTGATGATCCAAGCCGGTAGCTCGTCCTCCTCCATCAGACGAGGCTTACGCTTAGGGTTACGCGCATCTTCGCGACGTCGATCCAGGTCCATGCGCTAAAGGGACGAGATCCATTTTTATCCTCATCACTTGCTGGTAAAATTATTACAAGCATTTTAACTGAGGATAATCAAGGGATGATGTGTACTTGAGAAAGGGAAGTGATCATTGTGTTATTCTTACCATGAAAAGCTCAAATTCCTCCTCATTGCGGGCAATCATTTGATTTAACGTTTCATCATCTGGAACTTCATCTTCTTCCTAATATTCCAATGAAATAAGCATAAATAAATATATAAAATTATAAAGGCTCAAGTGAGGCAAATGTTTAAGTGAGAAAAACTCAGAAGACATTGTTCAGTTAATTTTGTTAACTGGTAAAACTTTTTAATGACTATAATGAGGCGTTAGAGCAAAATCACATGGTGGACACAAAAAAATATTTTAACCCCACTGAACTGCATGGTGGTGCAGCAGGAAGTGTCATAGCCTCTGGGTTTTTGGATTGATCCTGAGCTCAGTTTTTACATGTTTAGCTTGTGTCCACAGAGGGTTCCTCTGGGTTCTCTTGGTTCCTCTCACCTCACAAAAACAACCGGCAGTTAGACTAGTTTTTTTAAATTGTCTGTAAGTGTAAATGAATGTGATAGGTGTGTAATATATATGTGTGTATGGCAGGTGTGAATGGTTGTATTCCCATTAGGGCTGTGCCATGTCGTATCGTCCATGATATACCGGTACAATTCCTCCACATGATAAGAATTTGTCATCTTGCAATATTGACGTGTTTACACGCTGCAAAGTGGGCATCTCATATGTAAAACGAGAACAAGCATGGCGGATGGCGGCGTTATAAACCTAGACGAGGAAGAAGAATTATTCTCCAAAAAAGAAGCTTACTCAGTAATATGGAAGTGGTTCAGATACAGAGGATCTGTGATTTGTACAGTAAAGTGTGTCAAAAACCCGTATTCAAAAAGGATAGAAACACACCAAATTTGTTCCACCACCTTAAGCAAAAACACTGACCACTGTATGCTGATGTGACTTGGCCAAAAAGATAGTGTTCAATGTTACTATATTCATATTGTCATTACCACAAAAAATACAGTGAAATATCATGCTATAGTTTAAAATCTATATCGCCCATCCATAATACCCATTTTGTGTCGAGTGTTTGATCCGGATCCATTACAGCCCTGTCCATGATAAAGCAAGTACTAAAGATGAAGGAATGAGTGAAATTAACTGTCGTCATTAAATTCGTCTGAAACTACAGGCCACTCGTCATCATATCTACTCAAGACCTCTTCCAGGAAATAGACAATGGATTCAAAAGAAAATTCTGCTCACCTATAGATGAATACTGACATGGACTGTAATTTTCTGGACAAAACTGCATACGTTTCACATCAGAGAATAATGATCATAACTAAATGTTCCAAAGAGTTTATAGGCATTAATATGTGCTGTATTCCAGGCCTCTTTGTCCTCAAATACCCTAACACAATTCTCAAAACTATACACATTTTGCAAATCTTCATACATTGTGAGAAAAGTAAAATGCTGCCCCTATAAACACTATCATCAAAATAAAAGATTCACATCAAAACAGTTTCTAATGGGGTCTGCTACCTACCGATGACAGCTCTCTCTCTCTCTCGCTCAGTCTTAGCACTTCCTAACACAAAAAGAGGACTCAAAATCATTGGCAAAAAGAAATTGATATTTATTTGAATTTTATTTACCAGTCCCAATCTGTTGCCTGAAAATGTGTTGCATAAACTTCGTAAAATTGGTTTATTAAAAACTTTTGAATGATGGCAAAGGTACACCATGTACTCATTAAATGCAAAATGGAGGTTATTCAGCAACTGTTTTGTTTATCATTAAGTCCATGACACTGTATTATAAACAACATGACTGTATTATAATGGGCTGTCATTTTTGACACCAGGGTTGGCCGTTGTCATGTGCAGAGTTATATCCGAAAGGCATGCAGAAAATGTGAGCGCTTGAATATTACAAGCTCCTCTGAGAGACCATAGCTGTACTGTGAACTTGCACGATCTCACTACTAATGCTAGTTTTTTTTTTCTTTATAACTAATAGTTACCATATAGCTATCAAACACATAGGGTAGAGTTTACACAATAACAGAAAAGAAGAATGTTTTACCAGGTCTGTCCAGCTTTTCCCACTCATTAGTTTATCTCTGCTAAACGCACAGCTAAATTAGAAACATTTTCTCAGAATAGAATAATAAATAAAATGTGATGTATTTTTTAATAGGATGAAATACACCTAAACACATACCTAGGTGTGAGAAACACTGACAGAGTGTATTCTGGTGTTAAATGGCACAGTTATGCAATGAAGCATTTACTGATGTATTTATTGTGTGGATAAAAGGGAAAAAAATACTTAGTTATAGTGTCAAAATATACGGTACAGTTTCACAAATGAAAATTAATTACTTAATTTTTAATCTAAATTAATGACCAAAGAATCGGTGAATTAAGAAAATGTAACCACTTTCAGCCTTCATACAGTGTAACGGTTGATGACGTGGTCAAATAGTGAAGCCTGAATTTCATAAAGCTTTGTTGCTACTCTTCCTCAACCTCTGTCTCTAGTTTCATACGCTTCCCTTCTTCTTCACTATAGACAGTCATGTGGAAAAAAATAAGTACACCCCAAAGAAATTGTTGTCTTTAACATATTTGGACAAGCAAACATTTGATAATTTTTTTAAACAGTGCCTATTAATAAAATTGATAAACTTGATAAAAAAAATTAGCTTTTTTTCAGAAAGGAAAGGAAAATTAGCTTTTTCATTCATTTATTCAAAAGAAATAGCCAGACGTGATATTCTTCTGTGGAAAAATTAAGTACACCCCTTTCCTCAGAAGGTAGTATTGCCCCCTAGCAGAAATAACTTCTTGTAGGCATTTTGCATAATTGTCCACCAGGCTTCCTGGAATTTCTGACCACTCTTCCATGCAATGTTCTTTCAGTTGCTAGGTGTCTGAGGGTTTTCTTGCATGTATTGCCATTTCAAATCCTCCCACAACATGTCAATGGGATTTCAATAGGCCATTCCATATCCCTCCATTTAATCTTTTTGAGCCATTCCTTCGTGAATTTGCTAGTGTGCTTAGGATCATTATCCTGTTAAATTTTGTGTCAACTTCAACTTTCGGACACATGGCCTCACATTATCTTCAAGCACTCTTTGCTCTTTGAAATAACGCAGCATTCATAGCTGAATCAATTAATGCAACTTGTCCAGTCCCTGAGGCACCAAAGCAACCCCAAACCATAACATTTCCACCACCGTGCTTCACAGCTGGTATGAGGTTCAAACATGTCTGCTGTTACTGTGGCCCAACAGCTCTATCTTTGATTTGCCTGTCCAGAGCACATTATTCCAAAAGGTCTGGTGTTTGCCTATATGCTCACTGGCAAACTGTAGTCTTGCTTTAATGTTCTTTTTAGACAGCAAAGGCTTTTTCCTGGCACGCCGCCCATGCAGGTCAAATCTCTTTCTGATTACAGAAGCATGCACTTTGACACCAACGGTTGCAAGACTTACTAACAGATCCTGTGATAAAATTTTGGGGTTCTTGGAGACTTCTTTTTGCATCAGACGGTCTAGATTATTTTCCTTACAGTGGAATGTTGTTTCTCAAATAATTTTGAAATGATTTGGAGCTCTTTTTAAATCCCTTGCCAGACTCATAAGTGTTCACAACCTTTTTCTGAAAGCCTTACAGAACTCTTTAGATCTTGGCATGATGACACCACACACTGCAATAATGAAGGGAAAACCAGAAACCAGATATGAGAGGGGTTTAATTAAGACCGGTTCCACCTGCACTCCCTAAGCATGTTCTAATCACAGGCACCCAATCTTCAACACCTGATTCTATGTCTATCCATTCTAATTTTATGGATTTGAAAGTGTGATAAATATAGGGGTGTACTTACTTTTCCCATGTGAAGTATATGTTTTTTGTTCATTAAATTTAGAAAATTACTACAAAATGTCAATTTTATTTTCATTTGATAGAGTATATCACCTTTATTATTAGGTACTGTTTCAAAGAGGATCAAATGTTTGCTTGTCCAAATATGTAAAAAAAAAAAACCACAATTTCCATGGGGTGTAGTTTTTTCACATGACTGTAGCTGTAGGACTGTAGAAGTCCTATTTGTTTTACAGTACATGCACCACAGGATGACATGCATATTAATAAAAAAAAATGTCAAGCTATGATGACATATCATCCATAGGCTTGAGACTCTGTAGAGGGAATGTGAAGCTCTGTACATGGTACAGAGCTATATATAGGGCTATAGGGCTTTGGAATCAACATCATGTTGTGTTGCATTGTTTATATTATCTGGTCCTTATAAACAGGAGACATAAATCTCATATTTTGGTTTTGATATGACATACACACTACATGACATACTTCCATGCATAAAGAACACAAGGATGTTCGTATAAACCCTTTAAGAAAACAAAAATGCTTTTTTTGAGAAAATAATTCTAATTACATAGCCCTAAACCTTCAAACACTGAGTGAATAATCATACAGACGCAGTACCTCCTCTTACCTTTTTCCATCATTTTAGACGTTTTGTGTTGTGAGTGCTTATTTGATAATTTATACTTTCAAACGCTTATAGAATTTAAACGTTACATAGGTTACAAATGTTACATACAGTACAAGGCAGGCAGTCAGGTACAGAGGGAGAGAGGAAAGAAAAAATGCAAAGTCCTACTTGCTCATTAACATACTGTGATACAATGGACGATTGTTTACTTGGTGTACCAGTTATCAGCTTTCCTAATATAATATAAAATAATACTAATATAATTTAAAAACATTTTTGGCCTGCTAATATGGTCTGAGAGAATGCTACAACACGCTAGAAAAAGTAGCCTACGTGCAAATTGTTAGGCAGAAATTGTTTTGTTTGTTTTTCTTTGGTAATACTCTTATAAACAAATTACTATCTAAAGCCAAACTGTCCAGGTAGGCAACAAGTATTATATTTGAACACTGATTTGTTATATTTAACCCATTTAAGACCTATATTGTTGCTCATCTTAAGTCATATTATTCAGTAACTACTAGTTAGTAACTATTCAGTAATTACTACTACTCGTTGCTACTCAATTACTACTGTGAATTACTGGGAGTTTAAGAGGTTACCAAGTTATTTGCACTCCTTTAAATAGCAACTACTAAGTCTAAATCGGGACCAATGTTGCAGCCACGGAAGTTAGTTAAACTTTTTCCACACTGCATGTCAGCTTGGAGACAAGCAACTGTCATTTTTTTTCTTCTTCTTTTTTTTCTATTATAGGAGTAGTATTTGATTTTCAACAACATTTTAGAGGAAAGACAGCATTGCTGCCCTTAATAGAATTGCCTGACCTCAATCGAAGTCAACCAACCTGATCGAGATACTCTGGGAGGATTTATATATTGAAAGGTTGGACAGAGAGAGGGAGCTCTTGCAAAAGCCATTGCAGAACATATGAGGATCAGAAAGCCTGGAAAAACTGACTGTTTGTTTTTTAGCTGTCACAGGTAAGTACATTATCTTATAGTACATATATAGTTCATTATCATAAGTACATTGCAAAGTTATTGCAAACTAGTAAATAAAGAGCCCATTTATTAAAAATTGTTGAGAGTCAGTGTATATAAACAGCACCACTTGGGGTTTTTGTTCACATATGAAATGAGTAAAAATCTATGCTCACTCAATCTTAACGTTAATCCAGTTTTTAGAAACATAACACAATCTAAACACAGACGTCATTTTTTTCTTATTTGAATAAATAAGACAGGACCAAAAAAATGTGGTGGTTAAGGTAGGCCACAGTCTAGTGATGAAAGGAAGTGTTTACTACATTCAAAATTACCGTGATCTTGTCTGTATAATTTAAGACCAAGGCTCAAATCAAGAGCATTATTATGTCCTCTCATGACAAGGTCACTATACCAAATATGCTACGGGCCCTGCATTTCAAAATGCAAGTTATCAGGCTGATTTCCTGCTAATAAACAAAATCCTCGAGCCACATATCCTCAGTTTAGCAACACCAGTGCACACTGTGTGCTCAGGGAAAGCCTTCTGAATAACTTGAGCACCACCAAGTAGAGATGTGACCTGTATCCCTGGCGGCATATCGAAATGCTTTTGGGTGTCATATCTATGTATGGAAGAAGCTTCTTAAAGCATTTAAAACAGGTTTCACTGTATTTGAATTTTGATGGAATGTACACTATTACATACTGCAATGAAATATCCCAAGGTTGTTTCTTTGCTGGTGTCCTGTTGGCTTACCTCGTTCTGCTCCTCGTGTTCCAGGATGGCCTGTAGAAAAGCCCTGCGCTCGTGACTAGAGGATTTCTGGTCGAACATACCAGCCTGGATGACCTTCTGATCAACGTTAAGTTTATATTTGGCAGCAGCGAGGATCTTCTCTTCTACGCTGTTGACGGTGCAGAGACGCAACACACGCACCTCGTTCTGCTGTCCGATTCGGTGAGCGCGGTCCTGAGCCTGCAAATCCTAAAGATGGAAAGATCGTTCCAGAGAGTGAGTACAACTATAGACTTTATTTTCAGCCAGTGTCATAAAACTGATGTTCGATTTTTTCGAAATGACTCATTGTGAAATTTTAAATGAATTAACTATTTTAACATTCATAGTTATGTCAATGGGATTCTGTTCAGCTCATTTTGACATGAGGGTGGTCTTTGAAAATATGCAATAAATAGGTGTTATTAGTTCCTGTTATATTATCTTCATATTTTCCTTATACACACCTTCCCATCAGAAGGATCCCAAAGCATGTGAAGGGGAAAATAATTCATATACTTTAAGTATTCAAAACAAACTATTATATTGAGATCCAGCTCCACACTCCAGTCAGACCTGGTGGGGGTTCCAGTCACTGTCGAAGATGACAACAGTGTCAGCAGCCTGCAGGTTGAGGCCCAGACCCCCTGCTCTTGTGCTCAGCAGAAAGACAAAATACTGTGAGCCCTCATCATTAAACTTTTTCAGCAGTGCAGCACGGTCTTCAGCTTTGGTTGTTCCTGCAAAACGAGGCAAAAACAATGTTTCCTGGCTTGAAACGGCTCGGTTTTTATATATGATGACTAACACTTTCCTCATTATAATGGGTAAACTCAAACACCTATTGATGAATTACAGTGGAAACAAGTCTCTAAAGAACGTCGTAATGATCATCAACAGTTTTTCATTGCAAATGTTATTTGACTACTTCCAACCTGCTTATTTTGTAAAAACCAAATAATGTCTTGATCACCATCTAGACGTAAGTAGAGGAAGTTGCGGTAGGCGAAGTAATCCTCCATGATGGTCATTAGGGAAGTCATCTGACAGAAGAGCAACACTCTGTGATTGGTGGACTGCAGCTTAGGCAGAATGCGGTCCAGTAGCTCAAATTTTCCAGAAGCACGGTACAGATCAGGACTGTCAGACAAAAAGAGAACATCTCATAAATCTTTACCCATGGCACAACACTTGAAGACTGGCAGAGAGGAAGGCTGTGACAGTTTTTTGTAACCCACATATGAATCAGGTTATAACTAATCCCTTTGGCTTGTTATCAAGGTTACGGAAGACTTAGTTTAATTTAAAAACTGCTCACCCATTGATGATGCCATTTGGGTAGCCTAAGTGCTCAGCAAAAGACTCCTGAAATGAGAGATAGAAAATGGAGTGCCTACAGTCAATGAGGCACACCAAGAGCGAGACATTTGGATGCACTTTACATTCCAGCAGTAGATTAAAGCAGCTTCTCTACTGTTTGTCAGCTGGCACTTACCTCAATGTGCTGGAACATATAAGGGTGGTTGCAGATCTTCTTCAGCTGCATGATGGTGTTCATCAGAGTCTTTGCCCCTCCTTTACCCTGTGGAGGATGAATGTCAAATAAGGATCCCAACTCAAAATAGAGAACGGGAAAACTCTTCTGCTCTCTCTTTCACTTACCTTCTTGTCTTTTTCTGAGCCATCTGTGAGCAAGATGCCTTTGCCTTGCATGTGCCTATAGAGAACTTTCTGAATAGCTGACATGTCACATTTGATCACATACTCCACCTGCAAAGTTTTGATAAATAAAATATACTGAGAAATTAAGATGAAATCCTAGTATGAAAACATAGAATCCAATGAACCTAGTGACTATCTAGTTATCCATCACCTTTTCAGGCAGCTGAGACTCCACTTCCTTCTTTAGTCTACGAAGCAAGAAAGGGCGCAGAACTTTGTGAAGACGGCGGATGATCAGGATAGTCTCCTCTTCGTTCAGATCCACCTGCAAAAAAAACAAGCAAATTCATCACTGATCTCAATTTTAGACCAGGATTAGCTCAGGTGGATATATGTTTTCATTTTCATCTAGCCTACCCATTAATGCATTAATCACACAATTGTGTGCTACCATTATTTATTTAAAAGTTTGTCTGGCTTATCATGTGCACCCCCAGGATAAAGCAACAAAGGAATTATTAGTGGAAATGCAGACAGAGTAGGGAACAAAGAATAGGATCCCTGAGCAGGCAGAAGATTATCTCACCCTTTCCCCGGTCATGGCAAATGGAGCATTGAACCACTGCTCAAAAGTGCTGCAACTTTTAAAGATTGTGGGCAGGAGAAAGTTGAGCAGAGCCCAAAGTTCAGGCAGTTTGTTCTGCAGAGGGGTTCCTGTCAGCAAAAGCCTGCGTGGGGCGACGTAATGCGTGTTCAACACTTGTGTAAGCTTGCAGTGGTGGTTCTTCATTCGATGGCCTTCATCTACAATCATGTACTTCCAGCGGATCTTAGCAATAAAAGAAAAATACACAAAGAAATAAAGAAATACACTGTTTCTTCTAATTGTTTTTATCTGTTTTTGTGTTTAACTGTGTTTGCATACCCTTACCTTAGCAAGAATGTGTTTGTCCTTGATGATGTACTCATAGGTGGTTATGAGGACATTGAACTTCCCGCTACGAAGTTGAGGCAACAGTGACCGCCGCATGGATGGCATGCCCTTTCACAAAAATAAATGAATAAATCGACAGATAGATAGATAGATAGATAGATAGAAAGATAAACAAAATAGATATGTTTCTTGCATAACCCCAGTTCTCTGGTAACATGCTAGCATTCTGAAGATAACAGTTGGGATCTAGATCTAGATGTCTATTGAATTTAATAATTCAGCTTGACAGGCAGTCAGGAGAGAGGTGGTATTAAGCATTCTAACTGCAGGGCCTGAAGACTTGTATATCTTCTGTTACATGTGTGGAAAAATCATTCAAGTAGGTGCTCTGGGGAACCCAAGCTTCTCCTGGATTAAACCCTTCACACATTTTGAAAAAAAAAAACAACAATGGGTAATGCAGGCAGCACTTCCTTTGATAGAGAAAGGAGGCTCCCCACTCTCTCAGTCTGCAATATTGGAGCAGTAATAAAAATGGCATCTTTCCTAGGCATCTTTCCTTTAAAGCACCTCTTCATCCTCCTCTCTGCTTCTCTACTGTCAGGGGGTACTTGCTGATCAAACAATGCAGGTAAATCAGCAGATTTCACCTCCATTAACTGTGAAGCCTGTGATTGAGATGGCTTCACAACTATCTTGGCTGCGCGCTTTTCAATGGTATGGGGATCCTTGCCTGAGATCATAAATCCACAGGCAGTTAGACAAAAACAAGCTTCAATCAAATTCTTTTTTGGGAAAAAAGAGGCCATCCTCAGCACACCAATGACTAAAGTCTTTCCCATAGTGACATACCGAACAAACATTTGAAAAGAGAACCAGTTAGCTTATAACCAGTTGAAAGACTGTTAGCTTATATTTACAGCAAAATCAGACCTTGTAAGCAATTTTCACAATGGATGGTGCCCACTTGTCAAGTTCATAAACCCAGTTGGACAAAGTCCTATAAAAAAAACAAGAGAGAAAAATAATCAATTAATGCATTTGAAAATTAACTGGATAGACTTAAATTATTAAATTATTATTAGGTTAGATGTAAACATAAATTAAATTTACACAATTTTCCACTCATACCAAAGATAAACCAACACATGTTTGGTGTCTGGAGTTTACTTGTTTGCTAGTATTTGAGGCTTGGTTTTATGAGGCTAATGTAGCTAACAAGTGAGAGATGTAATTGCAAACCATCATGTTTTTAATTTTCCAGACACCGACTGGTGCACTGCTATCTATAAACATGAACAAATGCACATTGCATAGCTTACAAAAAGTGTGGTAGCATCCATCTCAAAGCGGAACCGGTTTCATTCTTAGCAAAACGTTTTCGGATAATAATGATTCAGACTTGTTCTGCTCGTTTATAAAACTGTTCAGATACAAAGGATAAGGCCAGCATGTGATAATTAAGGGGTGGGATTTTCTGCATGTAGATTTAGTCATGCAGAAAATCTCGTGCTGTGAACATCTCTGTTTCTCTGAGTTTATACAGCTGAACATAACAGCTGGAATCTCTGTCTAATGTCATCCGTTATACACAGTTTATTTTTGAGTTTCTGCTCACAGCTTGCGCACCTCATAGTTTATGCTGTACAGCAAGTCTCCAGTACTATAATAGACTGGAAATGATCCATAAAAAACACTGACTAAAGTCATTTTATTACAAAAGTATCTTTTTGGGAGTACGAAAGCTGTTCTCACAATAGGAATGAGTTTAAGTTTTGATACATCCTTATAAATTGGCAACTCAGCATATATGAAAAACCATTACATAGATTGGTGTACCTAACAAACTGACAGCTCAGTGTGCAGCTTTACAGCTTCAACTCTCTATAACAATAAGGCTTCAGATGCCAGGGCTTTAAGGGGTAAGTATAAATGCTTATTCCTGTAAAATATTCATTAGAATGTAATTTGGCGAAGTATACAGTACTCCACAGCAAAGTAATTTATGCCACACGTACATAGGCAGAAACGGCACATGTACTGCTTTGAGATTACAATGGGCTTTCATGTCCTCGTGCTTAACTTCCTCAAACAGCACCATGACTGCAGTATAATTAATTAACCAGTGGTGTACCAATTACAGTCCTAGCTGTAAAATGCTGAATATTGCAGTCCAGCCAGTGACTACTGTCCATTTTCTGGCTTTTAAAAACAAAGTAGTGGTACAACTAATCGCCCTAACCATATGTACTGCTGCACCAAACATTGTGTAACATAGAGCAAGTAAACCTTTTTTGTTATACCCCTAACTCTGCTTAATGGTACTGTGGAAGAAATATCACTGAATGAAATAGCTAAACAACCATCTGTTTCTTTTGTGTTGAAGGTTTTATACACACACACACACACACACACACACACAATTTTGATTCTGTACACCACCACAATGGATTTGAAATGACGCAGCTGAAGTATAGACTTTCATATGGGGTTAGAATTGTTTCATAATTTCAACTTTTGAAACAGTGGATTACGATCCACAAATTGTCACGATTTCCCCTTGCGCTAAGTGCTGGAGCACATAGCGCACTCTGAAACCCAAGCACGTGCTTCCGGGTTTCAGTGACACTGACTTTGTTTACTTCTGACACGTGTGTTTTGTTGTGATTTCTGCCCTGTCTCCGCCCCTGTATCGTCATTGGTTGTTTCCCGTATGTGTCATTAGTCTCAGCTGTTTGGTGTTTCACCCCTGATTATGTTTAGTATTTAAACCCCTCGTGTCTCTTTGTTCGTTGCGAAGTATTATGCGAGTTTTCCCAAATACCAAGCCTTTGTTCCTCGTTTCATGTGTCATAGCCTTGATCTTGTTCTTGCCCTCGTTCTTCGATTGTGTTTTGCCTCGTTTATGCCCATTTGCCAATCGCCTCACCTTTGCCTGTTTTTGACCATCCCATTGTCTCACGTATTGGATTTGTCTGCCTGTCTCTACTCTAATAAAGCTCTTATCTGCATTTGCATTCACCCTAGCCTTCATTACATGACATTTGAATTATGTGACACAAATGAATGTAGTGATATTTACAAAAATGTAACAAATTCACAAATGCATTGAATGAGGTCCACAAATATGTCAGTAGTTTCACAAAAATAAATTAAGTGCGATTTGCAAAAAAAAATAATTATTTTGCACTGTTATCTCACTGTTATCTCTTTAAAGCTGTAATACCTGCATTTGTTTCCATCTGAACCTCCATTACATGACAGAGGGACTATGTAAAAAATGGCTGTAATTCCTAATCGGTTAAAGCGTCTCTTTTTTAAGCAAACTCACGACAATTGAGAACTTCTCCATTCACATGGGTGGCTTACTGCAAGTGTCAGGACTAGATTAAAATCATGGAGAAAAGTGATTTTGCCCTCAAAAAATTGGTTGTGTTGAGTATAAATGTAGGCTTCTGTTTATATTTTCCGTTGGTACCTTACATTAGAACTTAAACTTATATTACTTTGATTAAAATGATGGAAAATGTCAGCTAGCAAGCAAATGATAGCTCAGTCAGTCGTAACTCAATGCTCTAAAAAGTTTACTGACAACAGTATAATCAATATAGCTACAATAATTATATAACGATAAAATTTAGCATTTTATATATTAATGAACAATACTGTACATGCCACTTTGAGTGAGCCGAGGCACCATCTTAAATTACACTTCAGGTAATATAATGCACGTTTACTAAAATGTGTAGGAGAGAGCTGGACCCACCTCCTGTCCAGCCTTATCTACTGAGCAGACTCTGGCTCCAATTTTGATGGAGCTTCACATCTCGACCCCAAAGAGGCTTCAAAAATGTACCATGGGACTGAATGGTGCCATGTTGTCGACTCACATATACACTCATCGGCTTGGGCACTGATGTTGGACAAGAAGGCCAGGCATGCGGTCAGCGTTCCAGCTCATCCCAAAAATGTTCAGAGGGACTGGGGTCAGGGCTCTGTGCAGGCCACTCAACATCTTCTACACCACCTTGACAAACATACTCTAGACCAGGGGTTCCCAAACTTTTCCAGGGCAAGGCCCCCCAAATGGCATTAACATTTGACCGAGGCCCCCATTTTGCAAGATGTCTTTAAAACACATTAAAAATACAGACTTCTGAATATATCCCCCCTTTTTTTAAAATTAATAATTACATCTTGCATCTTTACATTACAGTAGATTAGGAATTGATTGTGTGTGTGTGGTTGTCTGAGAGTGAGAAAGAGAAAATCATGTATTTATTTATTTTTCACACCAAATTGTTGAGGCCCCCCGGGTGCCCTCTGGCGGCCCCGACTTTGAAAACCACTGCTCTAGACAACTGTGTGCTTCCAATGCGGCAACAATTTGGGGAGAGCTCACATATGGATGTGATTGTTAGGTGTCCACATATTTTTGGCTAGATACTTCTTTTATACAGGCATTCTCAGTTGACATCAGTGCCAGACCTCAGAAAAGCTCTTGTGGCTGAATGAGCACAAATCCCCAAAACCTCATTCCAAAATCTAGTAAAAAGCCTTCCCAGAACAGTGGAGTCTGTTATAACAACAAAAGGGGATCGACTCTGTATTAATGCACATGGTTTTGAAATGTGGACCTATGGATGTGATGGTCAGGTGCCCACATACTTTTGGCTATATAGTGTATAAACTCATTGTTATGAATGGCGCCAATATCTCTGAAAAGCCGTGTCTATAAAGATGCTAGTAATTCTATCTAGACACAGTTTCAATGAAAAGGCTACACAAACTGGAAAACAGTCATCTGCTCTCAATAAAATCCCACCCAATTCAAACCGGCCAGAGGAAATAGTGGAAAGTGAGAACTCTCTCCAGAAATCTGGACAAGCCAGCATCATTCTTTTATTTACACTTCACTGAAGATGACTGAAGAGGGGTCTTCATCTTGTCCACAAAGGGCTGGTGTGGCTGCAGGCTTTCATTCCAACCAGGCAGAAGTCACACCTGATTCCACTTGTTTAATCAGTTCATCCTGGTCTCCAATCCACTATAAATTGTGCCTCCTATTTGGCTGGTATGAATGCCTGCAGCAACACTGGCCCTTTGCGGATAAGATTAAAGACCCCTGCTATAGATTTCAGTGGATATAAAACGCCTACACACCCCTGTTAAAATGGCAGGGTTTGTGAAGTAAAAGAATAATAAAATAATAAGAAAAATCATGTCAGATCTTTTCCCACCTTTAATGTAAAATTCACAAAATATATAAATAAAGTGAAAAACTTTTTAGGGCAAAAAGGAAAAATAAAAAACTTACGATAACCTAGTTGCATACGTGTGCACACCCTTAAACTAATACTTTGTTGAAGCACCTTTTGATTTTATTTCATCACACAGTCTTTTAAGGTAAGAGTCTATCATCATGGCACATCTTGACCCAATAATTGCCCACTCTTTCTTGCAAAAACATTCTAGATTCGTCAAATTGTGAGGGCACAGCCCTTTCCTGTGTACAGCCCACTTCAGACTAGCAGACACCTGAATGTTTTGCACTAAAATCGACTGGTATTTGTAGCTATACATGATTCCCCCCACCTAAAAAAAGCCCCAGTTCTAGCTGAAGAAAAGCATTCCTAAAGCATGATGCTGCCACCAGCATTCTTCACCATGGGTATAGTGTTCTTTTAGTGATGTGCTTTTTTGGGGCTTGGATGTGCAGCTCCTTCAGTGTTGCTAAACGTCTCTTGGCAGCCTCCCTGGTACGACATCCTGTTCTTGCTAATGTAACTATAGCGCTCCATTGTATCTACTTGCTGATGATGGCCTTCACGATGTACCATGGTACATCTAATGTTTTGTAAATTCTTTTAGACCCCTTTCCTGATACTGATATCTTTTGACAAGCGATACCATACATGCTTTGAAGCTCCTTGCGGATCATGGCTTCAGCAGTCAGATGAAACCAAGATGTCAAGAAAATCCTACAGAAACAGCTAATCTTTATTTAGGGTTAATCAGCATAATTTCATTGATGACAGATGTATGATAATTACTTTTGATCATGAGATTGAATGTGATTGGTTCATTCTGAACACAGCCACATCCCTAGTTATTAAAGAGTGTGCACACTTATGCAACAAGGTTATTGTATTTTTTCCCCACTATTTTTCCCTAAAATGTTTCTACTAAGTGTTTTTCACTTAATTTTCATATGTTGTAATTTCACATTGAGGGTGGGAAACGTTCTGACATGATTTATCTTGGTTTCATTTTTTTACATCACAAAAACTGCCATTTTAACAGGGGTGTGTAGACTTTTTATATTCATTGTAAAAGTAAGAAGCTGACTGAAAAAATCTTTAAATGTATTTACTTATAAAGCTTATTTAAATGCTACATATGTAAATTGTGTACTGTAGTGACTTTATTCTTCTGGAGATTTCACTGTTGAGGAAAACCATGTAAGTGTTGAGCAGGAATGATTGCCAAAGATGTTTATCAATAGTTATTTGTTTGCCATTTAACACTGTATAATATTTAATAGGCCAGTAAAATCTTCTGCCCCTCATTATATCCCTTATTGTCTAATCTGTAGTGCCTTTGTGTGTTAACTAAGCATGGTCTGTATATCAGCATGTAACTTACGACAACGGCACGATGATCAGATAAGGACCATTAAGTCTCTTGTATTCCATTAGGTATGTGATGAGCGCAATGGTTTGGATGGTCTTCCCCAGCCCCATCTCATCCGCCAGAATGCCATTTAGGTTATTGTTGTACAGGGACACCATCCACTCCAGCCCCTGGATCTAACAAGGGAGAACAAACAAGTGTTATATTTTTTGCCAGTTAAGATATTCTAACATCCTGGTTCAGCTTATATTTTCTTAGCACCTGAATTCATCCTGTGACACAGATTATTAAAGGATTAAACACAGCCTGTCTGCAGGTAATGATGCCACTTCAAATGTAAATTAAGAACAAATGTGCAGAAAATCTATATACGATATATAACAACTCACATTTCCAGATATTTAAAAAAAATAGTGGGAAGAAATGCCCTGTTTCCATTTCTGCTATACAGCTGCATCGTGAAAACCATTGTAGCGAAACCTGTACTTGCGGTGATAAAAAAAAAAAAGGAGCTATATGATCTTTTCCATAAATGTTAGAAGGGCATTAACAAAAAGGAGATAAATGCTTCCAAAAATAAAAATCCCATTAAGAATAATTTAGTCTATGTTTTACGCCATATGCAATGAAAGCAAATTTATGCACTATTGTGCAGTTATACCCAAAATCTAAATAATACATTTCAGCTTGTCCTGCTGTAGCAGTGTGCTCCTTCATGTGGGTTACAATTCTTTGTGGAGGCTCTAACTGCAACTGTGCAGAGGAGTAAACATGTCACTGGATTGAGAAACATTATTCATACTGTATACAGCTGCAACATAGTATATTCATGATAATGGACCAGAAAAAATAATTACAGTGTGCGCTCTGCCTACACTGATGCATGTGTGATTGTTTCCATTATAAAGTTAAGTGCCTCAGCACGATCACAGCGTGGTCAGTACCTTCGTGGTGTAATTGAATTTAAAAGCCCATATTCATTATGATGGCAGATGCAACATTGCTGTGGTGTTCACACAGTGAATCACTAAAAATTTCAGTTTTGAGTAAAACAGAGTTCGGCCAGTTGTTGGTTATTAAAATGCTTTGCATTCATTTCACCTGGTATTGCTTGAGTGTGCCATTGATCAGTAAGGACGACTGCCTCTCCACTCTCTCAATGACGGCATGGGCTACTCCATAGTAAGACTGTGAGCTGGTCTCTCCTGCCTGGACACTGTACTCATCATCCACATCTTGCTTGGCAGATCTACAGAGGGCAAGAATAGGAAGTCTGATCTCACATCCTGTACTATTTAATTGATGAAAATAGCTTATAGTGCTACCTTTACTGTACGTATCTCAACATACAATGAACAGACAAATCATTGCAATCCAAAGTGGGTAGAACAGAACAAAGAATAAAAAAGATCAAGGAAAGCAGCTAAAAGAGAAAATCAGCAGAGAAAGCCATTATGAAAGAATAAGACTTGTTTTTTCAGTTTTGATGTAAAATATAGGTTGCATACTCTATGATGTGTTTTGCTGCTTGAGACACCTCATCACTACTGGGATCAATAATTTTCTTTTCTTCTGATTCTGCCCGGGAGACCACTTCTTCTTCATCCTGAGGAGTCAAGAAAAGGAAATAATCTCAAAGAATATCATGAGACTAAAAAAAGAAAATAAAAGCAGTTTTCTTTTTAGATAAATGGACTGAAAAGTGGTCTAATGGGAAATTTTGCTGACAGTAAAAAGGATACGTGTGTGTGTGTGTGTGTGTGTGTGTGTGTGTATGTGTGCGCCTGTGTGTGGATGACTCATTCGCACATTTGAAAGTGAAGACTTAATGAGAGGGGAGAAAAAAGAAAATGCTGACCTCCTCTTCAAACTCTGAACCGCTCTCTTCACTATCTGACCTCGGGGCCACTTCATAGCTGCATTGAGAAGGGTATATATGACAGATAAGTGCTCGGGCAGTCTACTCAGAGCCTTCTTTGTTTATATCCATAAATATAAATATGTCTCTGTCCACAAATGAACCACTTTATTTTCTGCAGTTCAAATGTCTGCTTTCTGTGCAATAACAGTCAAACAGACAGACACAATCTGTTGAGGAGATACAGTCAAATGCATACACAAAAATTATATACATACACACACACACACACACATATATATATATATATATATATATATATACATATTTATATTTATATACGTGTATATATATATATATATATATATATATATATATATATATATATATATATATATGCACACACACACACATATATTTATATATATCTATAGGCACATGCAAGAAATGCTGTAGAGCAAAAATGAATTCAAAATAATTAAATTAAATGTTTCTACAGTTTAAAAAAAATACCGTACAGAGCAGTAACCAGTAGTAAATGAAACCAAGTCAATATTTAGCTGGTACATTTACTACTGGAAATGTACGTTTTATTGAGCATCTTGCAGAACCAGTCACAGTTCTTCTGTCGCACTTGCTTCTTATTTTTGCAGCAAAACCCAGCAGCCTTCATTATGATTTTTGTCTGAGAAGTGTCTTATGTAATAAGACTGCTTTCTTTAACGACGTACAAACATTTTTCTGTAACAATAAATTTTGTGCTAGAAAACTAATGTTTGGAAAACCTCCATTTTTTGTACTGACTCCATCATGTAGAAGTCATAAAATAAAAATCTATATCATAGTTTGTACAAAAAATATAGGGTCTCTAAAACTTTTGCACAATACTGTGTGTGTGTGTGTGTCAGCATACAGAACTCTATTATATATATATATATATGTGTGTTTATACACACACACACACACACACACACACACATATAATAAAATTCTGTATGCTGAACTGCACTGAATTCTAGGTTATGTTAACAAATCCAAAACACAAAAAACAGAGTGGTGTGAAAGGAGACGCTTACCCAGGATTCATCTCAAGCCAGGCCTCCAACTGGCTAGACTTGGGAGCATCTGTGCCCTGCAGTACCTTCCCTGTCTGCGTCTGAATGACTTTGACTGGGAGTTCACTCATCTGACTGCTCTCATCAATGGGCTGTGGAAATCAATACACATCATTTGTATATCAGACTGTGGAATGCTGATAACTGCTGCTGTACAATAGTAATTGATTAGCAGCCTGTCTCTGTATGGATTTCACTCACCTCCCCATCAGGTCCAATTGTTCCAAGTACCTCAATAACCCCTTCTTCCTTCTAAAGGGTTTCAATGACAGAAGAAAAATACATTTAATGGAGGAACAAAAAAAAAACAGCATTTTCCATCAACTCAGTATCATGGCTTTTAGTATATTACAGCATCTGAATTCAAATTTGAAAATAAGTTTCATTGGTAGGTTTAAACGTAATGTACTTTATTGGTGGTGCAGTGCACTTTTTAACGCTAAAGCATATACATCAGAATCCCTCAACCCACCGCACTACACACATGAGCAGAGGCATGATCTGGCTGGCAGCAGAACAATTTATACTAGGTGGATTAATTAGCGCACATTCACAATCAGGAACACGGAAGTAAGTGGAAACACTGGCCAAACCAAGCAAAATAAAGTGCAGTGCAAAACTATAATTCTCCTTCTAGCACCACATTAAGTAACCTGACCATTAAATATATCGAGAGAAAGTAAAGATATTAATCAATCTCAAATATTTTTACCCGAGATGTGAAAACACTGCAGCTCATACCTGAAACATTTGCCAATGTTTTGGTGACATTTTGGGCACAAACATGACGTGCTACGTTAAAAACTATCAGGAGAGAATAAGGATCATGACTACACAGCTGTCACAGGGTCACTTATTCATTCATTTCCCTTAGTCTGTATTAATGCACTTAATTAGCAGGCCATAAGTTATTACAGTACATTACCAAAACATGGAACTGGGAGAACTTTGGAGAATTAACTTGTCCAGTGGGCTAGCTAATAAACGTATCATTTGTCCATCCCTGCATTACAGCATAACTGTAATGAAATACATAAGTCAAATTTTTAATAAATGCTAAACCATGTTGCCATCCACCTTCTTCTTCTTCTTCCTCTTCTTTTTTTCCTTGGCAGCCTGGGCAGCCTTGTGTTCATAGACCAAGGAAGTGAGGTTGGCCACATACTCATCAGTCTGCTGGAGCAGGTAGGCTAGACGCTTGTCCTTCTTCTGGTCAATCAGCTTCCTGTAGCCCTCCTCATCCTCCGCCTAAGTAAAACACACATTTATCACACATATTAAATGTCTCTTGGATGTTCTTCAGATGTTCCTGGAAATATGGTTCTGCATAGATGTTCCAAACCGACAAACCATCAGCCTTCTCATCCTCTCTTTCTCGATTCTCTCCGTCTCCTTCTTTTGCTCCCTCTCTGTATTGGTATGCCATGTGGCCACGGCCTTGGACAACTTCTGGATCTTTCCAGATATCGATCGGTGATACTCCTTGAAGTCTTTAGCATGCTGGAGGATGCTGTTAAGGTATTCCTTAAAAGAGAAGGTAAAGGTATGACCATTAAGAGCCTCTACTGTTTTCTGATAAATATGTTGGTGCAAACACGTGAACATTCGTGACGGTCCCTCTTTTTTTTTTTTTTAACCTTTATGTTACGTTCATGTCAATTTAAATTTCATTCTAAATGAAACTTCATGTATGTAAATAAATTATTAAAGAACATAAAATTATAATGTAAATATGACTTTTTATGATCAAGTAGCTAGGCGTTTTTTTCTTATTTGCACTTATTTACACTTAGTATGCAGAGGTGTTGTACATCTATTTCCACAAACATGTATTATATTGATTACTGAAATGAACATATACTGGGTGTATTAACAGAAGTGTTAGACCCATATTGAGAGAAAAAAAGTTAAAGGAATAGGATGGGTTAATAGAGTAACAGCTGAGGGAAATGATGAGGGAAATGATGAATTGTGGCTCAGATCAACTCAACCGTAGGTTGCTTTGGATAAACGTGTCTGCCAAATGTAAGGGCACTGAACAGAATATGTAGGTTGAAAGTAATGCACCAGTTTCTATACCGTGAGAAGATCTACTGTAGTACCTGATGTTTCTGACGCCGCTTTCTCTCCTGTTCAATTTTCTGCTGCTTTTCCAGCTTCTCAGTCATGCGCGCCTCTCTCAGTGTCTGCCTCTTACTGCGCTTGTAGGCCTTGGAATTCAATGCTGTCTCCAAAGTGGTATCTCTGCGCATGCAAGCAACAACGTCCTGCCGCAACTGAGGGAATACATGAGTGTAGTGCTGTGAGACAGGGTTAATAATATGCTTTGCATCAGTGAGAATTTCAGGTTCAGTTCAGAACCCAATTCATAGGTTAAATACAGTCCTAAGTGTTCTAATTTTCTGCTATTTTTGTTCTTCAAACCTGGTAGAGACCCAGTATAGGGTGGGTTACAGCTGGCAGTGACTAAATGCAGTAAGAGCTCCCCCTAATGGACATCCTGGAACACTTCATAAGCTGGAGTGGGGTGTTATTTTAGCCAGGTTGATATGATGCAGATGGGCACACAGCAATTAGAGAGAGGGAAGGTGGGTACATTTTGTACAAGCAAATGAACAATGAAACCAAGCATTTGATACAGATCAACAAGACAAATTGGCACAGAGTTATACTTAAACACTAAGTTTAAAGATTAGTTAAAACATTATAATTAAAGTCACAAGTGGACTCAGACAAGCTTAGAAGCTTAGACATTCTAACCAGTATGGTGGGTTAACTTTTCTAACATTGAATTTATTTACCACAGTGCAATAACCAAACTGGACCAACAGTAGGGATGGGTACCGAAACCCGGTATTAAACTGGCCCCGGTGCTAAATTATGAAAGACCGTAGTATAAGCTCTGATGCTATCGGTTCTGTTTTAAGTACTGGAGAAATTATGGCTATATATTTTCCTGTTTATTATTGCTAAATAAACATTCTCTTGCACATTTTATCTCACCAACCATTTCTAATTTGCGATAATATTAAGACATTTGTCTGCATTTTTGTTATTCACAATCCAGAAGTGAGATCTGACGTGCACAGAGGCTGTCTGTCAAACACAACAGCGAGCACGCACACACAACACGAAAGAGTGACGATGGCGGAGAGAATCAAACATTCAAAACTGTGGTTACACTTCACTAGAGTTGATGCAGACAACGATCACTGCCACAAGTGCAACAAGATCTTTGCTTGTAAGGGCAGAAACACAAGCAATCTGTCAAAGCATCTTTCAGAAGTGCATTATGTGCAGACAGAGAAATGCAAAGTTTTCGACTGCCAAGCTACCAATATTAATTCTGTTCTCAATTTGTTTCTTTTTTACATGGAAAAAAAACCCCACAACACAAAGTACTGATAAGAACAATGTTAAACTACCGGACTGGTAAGCAGTATCGGTCAGAGTAGTAATACCGTTAAAACCTTGTATAAATATAACTGAAAAAGCCTTATATGTTACACACACACACACACACACACACACATATATATATGTATATATATATATATATATATATATATATATATATATATATATATATATACATACATACACACACACACACTATATATATATATATATATATATATATATATATATATATATATATATATATATCCACTGGATTCTCATTCATTGCTGAATTATTAGCACATTTTGGGTGCCACCTTTCTTTCTTCTGTTGATTAACCTGTACCTTGTTTCTTTTACCTGTTCATGCTTTCAATAAAATACCACCCAGCTCCAAATTATTCTCTTCACAATCTACAATACTCAATAGGTGACCATTTGCAATTCAAGGCAACAAGGGCTTTATCATTTCAGGAAGAGCTGCTGATTTACTCTAATAACTACAAGTAAAGACTTGGTTTCATTTGTTTGTGCATTTGAATATCCTCAGCAAAGCCACTTTCGTAAATACAAAGTTGCCTGAAACATTACCAGCATACAGTACGAGTCATTCTAGTAATGTCTGTCCACTAGGCGGCGATCTTGGCAACACTCCTGGGCAGTTCATTTCAGTAAAAAAAAAGCCCAAGGGAAACCTTGTTCAAGTAGATGGCAGATACCAGATAACAGAAAAGGACCGCCAAGTTGAACATTTAAACACAGATTTAAAATTACTGTGAAAAACTGACAAAATGGTGTAAATCTGTGGCCTTTGGGTGAAATATAAAAAAGGAATCTGTTAGACCAGACATTTCCCGGCAACAGCTTAACCAAGAAGGTGATTGGCTCATTTTACTGGAGAGGTAAGGTTTATGTGATATAACCACCTATGCCCCAATCATATTTTATCTCTGGTATGAGGCACTGAGACAGATGTCAGTTTACAAAATGTTTGGCTTTATCAACCCCATAAACAGTCCAGAAACCACACCAAAATCATTGTTGTTCTAATTACCTGATTTCCCACTGTGACACTGTCCTTAAGAAGTGCTCCAATGCACGTTCAAGCGTGCCAAAACAACTCACCAAGTGATTAAGGCCTTTACAAACTGAATAATGGGCAATACAACTGGTGAAACATCAAACTATACACTAAGCTTATTGATCTATAATAAGCAAATTAGGCATGTATCACACCACAAACAATATTGGGATCATTTTTCAAATAAATGATAGTGTAGCAAGTGTGTGTTCCAGTCTCTTCATCTCTACATCACTCCTGTCTATGCTTGGCTGGCACTCAGCTGTCTGTATAGTCACATAAGGGTTCTCAAATAAAATGCACAATTTATCACCATTTAATTGGCCAAAAAGCTGCTTCAAATTGGGTAAACATTCCTAATGACACCATAGAGGTTCCTTTCAAACATTTTAAAAAATATCCTTTACCTGCCGTTGAAAATTGAGAAGTCTTAAGGCCTTCAGCTCGACGGTTGCTTTAGTTCTCAGGTCAGGAGGCAAAGAACCAGGTAAATTCTCCAGCTCTTGAATTCTATGAGCAATCCTGGCCTGCAACCTTTTAACAAAGAAATATAAAGTTTAGATATAAAGCACAACTCAAACAATACTTTACACTACACCACTATCATTACCTCTCAGTTAGTGATTTATGTCATTTTAATCAATAACCTTGATGTTGGAAAAACTGAACGCAGATCGCTTTTAGAATTTTACTCCCCTGGTTCTCCCTCGATCTGTCACTGACAGTATTCAGTGATTTATGTCTCATCAGTACCAGTTTCTAGTTTGGATGGAACAAAACGCTGGCTGTGAAACTATGTTTTAAAAACATAAATATCAGGGGTGTAATAATACAGAGTATCATATTGTATCATTCATCAATACGAGGCTCTCAAGTTTTTAAATATTTTACTTCCATATACACTCACTGTTCAGTTTATTAGCAACACCTACACACCTGCTTATTCATGCAATAACCCAATCAGCCAATCATGTGGCAGCAGTGCAATGTATAAAATCATGCAGATACAAACCAAGAGCTTCAGTTAATGTTCATTTTAAACATCAGAATGGGGGATGAATGTGACTTCAGTGACTTTTTGACTGTGGCAAGGTTAATAGAGCCAGTCATGGTGTCATGAGTATTTCAGAAACTAATGATCACCTGGACATTTCATACACAACAGTCTATAGAGTTTATACATAGCGCTGAAAAAAGCAACAAAGAAAAAAACATCAAATGAGCAGCAGTCCTGCTGGTGGAAATAAGAGGAGAATAGCCAGACTGGATCAAGCTGAAAGGAAGGCTATGGTAACTCAAATAATCACTATTTACATCCATGTTGAGCAGTACAGCAAAATCTGAGTTTGCAGTGGGCACAGGGTCACTGAAACTGGACTGCTGAAGATAAAACATGAAATGGTCAAAAAGTCATTGAGATTTTTCCCTATTCTGATGTTTGATGTGTACATTAACTGAAGCTCTTGATGTACAGGTGTTCCTAATAATGTTGCCTGTGTGTGTGTGTCTGTGTGTGTGTGTGTGTGTGTGTGTGTGTGTGTGTGTGTGTGTAAATGCTGGTTGTGACATTTTACGCTACACCTGAGTGAATTTCTCAAAACAAATGTTATAACTGGATTTGTGGGAACATACAATCCCTGCTAAAATATGTCAAACTGTCAAGATATGAAGACTAATTGAATATGTTTAGTGTTGTGTATATGTAAGTAAAAAAAAAATATATTGTCTGGTGTATACAAAATATCACACATTCTGACTTTTGATTTGACTGCTTGTCTGTTCATGAACCAGCTGCTTTACATAATAAATCCAGAAATTTTGTGTTTATAAAAGAAAAATAGGAAAAAACTAAACTGCTAGGCCATTGACAGCATAAACAAGCAATGACCATTGGCCTTGTTTCCTGTTGTCGACACCTGCGATCATACACTTTGTACTTCACCAGCCACTGAACACCTTAATATAATCACTGGATCAACAAGAGAAAGACGCTCCATGTTGTTTATTTTCCCATAAAAGATAAAGAGGTATATTTTGGTCATTGCCATAACTGAAATCCATGCATGCCTGAACATAATGGCAGCAAGACTTTGACAGTTTTGCAGAATAACCTACAGAGTCTTCAATTTGCTCAACATTTTGGTTTGAATCGGAGATGACTGCCTGTTGTACTAATGAAATTAAAAGCTCACTGAGTTGTTATAATTGACAGCACTTTAATAATTGGTCCTTTTAAACCTGACATGCAGAAAGCATCTTCACACATGTTCAGTTAATTATCAGTTTGATAAAAAAATCATTTTAACTTATACAACGGTAATGTGTCTATAATAATCTAGCAGTGCAGAAACAATTTATTCTGTATATTTACTCCATCACAGAGACATGCTCCCCGCTCCGATGGAGGAATAATGGTTATGACAGTCACAGGCAGTGTAATCTGAAAAGGCTGGACTGCACAATAAATAACAATTACAGCTCGCATTCAGGAAATAAAAATGTTAATGTTGTTTAAAACTTTTGCTCTTTAATGGTTGGAGAATTAAATGAAGGAAAAACTGTTTTGACAATCTGTACTGACCAACAGCAATGGCACCATGGAGTCTGTATCTTGTACCTGTACTCTCGCTCCTGTAGAAGCTCCACTGGGTCCAGGCCCTGTGGTTTCTGGATGGGTGTGATGCGGTTCTGCTTCTGCTGGAGCTGGATAATGAGCGAGGTCTGCCCAGGGCCCTGCTGCTGGGGTTGCTGGGCTTGGGGTTGTGACTGGGACTGTGGTGTGAGAGATGTACTGGGCGTGACCTGGGCGGCTGTGGGAGCCTGAGGAGGAGCAGGAGAGGGCCTGCCACTAGGGGCTGGCACAGGGAGCTTCTGGGAGCCGCTACACGCCTCAGCACCTTGACCTAAAATCAGTGATGAAGAAGCTGTTACAAAATGGAAGCAAGATAATCTATCATGAAACTACCAACTATCAACGATACCATACAATGACCTCCAAGATAGGATAGTGTATAGGCACAGATCTGAGGATGAGTACAGCTTTACACTGAAGGACCCAAAAGTGTACCGTTGTTAACTGAGTGAAGTTTATAACTCTTCCTAGAGCTGGTCACATAACCACACTAAGAAGTGGGAGAATGGCTTTAGTCAGGGAGGTGAGCAAAAACCCAAAGGTCACTCTGAAAGAACTCCAGGAGTCCTGTGCAGAAGTGGGCAGACCTGCTAGAAGGACAACCATCTCCACAGCACTCCACCAATCAAGCTTTTATAGTAGACTCGCAAAAAGAAAGCCTCGCTTTTATCTTGCCAACAGGCACTTTAAGGACATCAGGTCAGAAAAACAAGATTCCGTGGTCTGAATAAAACCAAGACTGAACCCTCAGGCCTGAATGCAACTGCAAGAGTTCAACTTTCCTTTTAAGGTGCTCGTAAGGAAACGGGATGTTGCTTTAGTGTCCTGACTCCTTAGTGACAGAAGGAGCTCCGACCTCCACTCCAAACAAAACACACTACTGTATTTCTTCAACAGAAGGCTTTTCCCTGCATTTATTTTTCAACTGATTGTCTTTTGTTGCAATTTTTGTTTTTCTGAATGTCTTTGTATTTAGTGTTTATGAATTTGGCTTTGATATTGTCATTGCTGATACCGACTAGACGGCTTTAACAAATCACCATTAGTCTCTAGTCCAGAGGTATTCAATTCGCTTTGTAAAGTTGTAAACTTTGAAAAGATCCAGTTCCATAAAATCCTTTGAATACAAAGGTCCACATAAGCAACTAACATGACCGAATAGCAACAACAGTTATATTACCATTGGTTATGCTAACCAATTTATGATTAGTTTATGCTTAGAAATAATACAATTTACGTAGTTATGTTTTGTTGCGTAGTGGCATTTGACTCATGCTATTAAATCTTTACAGAAGAGACACCTGTTATGAATTTGACACAGGTACAACAAACGTCCATTTGTCTTTAAAACATTTTCATTGTCAATGTTTTTTTAAAACATGCCATGTCATAAGTTCACTAATCAGACCAGAAAGTCTAAGTAAAAGGAAACAAATCTACGAATGTGAAAATTCTCTGTTTTCTGACTTGATGTCTCTAATCCTAAAGCACTGGTCCGAGCTGCCTTCAGCTAAATCCTTTCCATAATGCATGTGCTGAAATAAGAAACAACAGAGGATCTGCTACAGGTTCATATTTAGAAAACTAGAGTTGCTTAACCACTATTAGTTTTTTTCCATGTGTTTATCAGTTTTGCTATAGTGTTTTTTTTCCAAGTTTGCAATTTGGTCTGCTGAAATATTTTGCAGGGTCTATAACCAGACTGCGTTCCACCAGTTGATGACTCCTGCTTTAGTTTAATATTCTTACCTTGGTACTTAGCATCACTGGGCCTCTAGCTGTTTGCTTGTTGTGCAAGTATCTCTGAATAATAGTGTCAAATGACTAACTGTACATGCAAACTAAGTGTGTCCCTTAAATATTGCTAGGGGCTGGCACAAGGACCACTTTGGGGATCACTGGAGATCTCAGGACCTTGATCTGAAAAACATGTTGGTACTAAATTGGTCAGAAGCATCTAGAATTTTGACTTGAACCTACTTCTTCAGGTCAACTGATTTTCTGCACTGAAATCTTTGCTCCCTATTTCACAGGACTAGACTAGACTAGGCTAGGGGGTTGGCCAGATATTACAAGTTTCTCAAAACTATTGCAAAGATATAGGAAGCAAGTTGAAAGCACTGCATGCATTTTAAAGGGTTGTTCCAAACAATATCAGGTATGACACAAGGCAACATGAAACAGCAGTAAACAAAGAGAATTCCGATGGGAGGGCAAAGTCTCAGTTCAAAACAAGTGTGTGTAAGATTGAAGAGCATCCCAGATTCACCTTCTGTCCATGGTTTTGCCCCAGGGCTTGGAGCGTGTGTCTGCACGCCCTGAGCGGAACATAGGCCAGACACAGGGCTTCCATGGGGCCCAGACATACCTGTGAACCAAACACAATCAAAGATGGGAAAGTAAAAGTAAAAAGTATGTCTCATTGAGCTGGTGAATTTTAAAAAGAATTCACTAATTCTTCCAAAAGTGTATTCAAATACCATATTATTTAACCTTGGATATTAGTGTTAGTAAGCAAAGTACCCAATAGTACAGTACCACCTAGTTGGTGTCTTTTAAGGTGACTGTAATAAATAAAGCCTCATTTTGGAAAAAAAAAAAAGATGCAATATGATTTCTGAACAATGCACATTATTCAAAAATCTCCAGATAATGTGATGGAGATTTAATGTAGGACTTATACACCCCAATGAATCCCAAGTAATACAATTAAATTGCAACACATTGTCAAATTATACACATCTTATACCACAATTAATTGGATTACATCATGTTAATCAATGCTGGCAGGCACTGAGTGTACACGGCATCAAAAGTATTTATTTACAATTGCTTAGCTAGTTAAATGTGCTTCAAAATCCAGACTTGACCAAAAAAGTAGTACATGTATCTCTAAAACAAGTTCACGGGGATGCCTCTGCAACCAACAAGTCTACGCCTTCTGGTAACTACTTTAGAAAAACCTATTTCAGACATCTGACTTATTTTCATAATCAATTAATTGGCCGATTATATATTTTTTTTATGGATGCACAAAAGAACACTGAATAAAACTACAGTCCTAAATTAATAATAAAATCTCACTTTCACTGCACATTACAGTTTCTGTTACTCGCTGCCTTTAGCATATTGTTTTACTTATGTGTATTTTGATCATAGTGTTTTAACTGGACATTACAGATCTTACTTGCGCTCTCACCATTTATTACCCGTCTACACCGCGAGTGACGAGCAACTCGGCCTCGTTACTAACAGATCACTTAGAGATCACTTCCGTTATAATAAAGGGCAGAATTTACACTACATCGTGCAAATACAGCATATAATGACAATAAACTTGATTTAAACTGAACCTTTTAAGCAACTCGCACCAGTTTCCCCAACCCCTTGAACAGTGGAGCATATAAATATGAATGATGCTCGTGCATCACTGTCGTGCTTCTGTCCCACACAAGTTCCGCTTTGTAAAGTTTGCAGGTTACAGTCTTCTTCACAGTGTTTAATATAAAATGCTCTCATGCCTTAGAGGACTTGGGTCACACACTTATTTCCACTGTCCCTTGATGATTACGCCGCCATCTGATGGGGACTGAATTCATGTTGGGCATAAAAGGTAATGTTGACATAAACAGTAAAGTGAAGAAAGTCATTGTTGTTGACTCTGGGTATTGTGCTAAAGCTAGCAGCATCGCATTATGGCCATATGACGTCATGCACCATCGACTGGGAAGTGGCTTATACTTTTGGATAGTAAAAAAAAAACTCTAGTGTTGCAATTGAGATGATACTACCCTTCTAAAATTTCATACAGTAGACGGTAGATCACACAGTGTAAGTGTAAAGTGCAACTTTAGTATTTACTCTCCAATGCATGTTCCGGAACAGAAGTAACGTAATGAGTAAACGCACCCCGTGCCGCGTGTAGACCAACTAATCGATAATGAGATTCGTTGACAACGATTTTCATAATAGAATATTATCGATTTTATCGAGTAGTTGTTGCAGCTCTAAATAACACACTCAATGGCAAACACTAAACAACAAAAACTTAACTGAATTCTTGTTTTTAATCAATTAAGAAAAGTTCCAATTAAGATGCTACCTTTATGTTCATTTTAGAAATTAAATGTTTTTTCTTAAAAAAAAAAAAAAAAAAAAAAAAAATGATAGACATGTGATTTGTTGATAGTGATTAAGATTATCAAATGATAGACAAAGGTTGAAAAATCTTAGATAGTAAACTCATAAAACATGCATTACTACTTCATTTGGATTTTATGATATAGAGTAATTGTAAGCAAGGGCATAAATTAATTATATACTGACTCATAATGTTCCAGGATACGAAAATAATTAATTTCTATGTATGGTTTTACAATGTTTAAAGGTAACTGATATACATGGCTACAAGTGGTTAGTACTGTGGTTTCTTACTACACCTCTGTATTACAAATCACTGTACACACCTGGAGGCCTGTTGTAAGGTCCAGTGTTAACAGGTTGCTGCTGCTGCATGGTTGGAAGGCTCCTCTTGCCCTGCACAGCCAGTTGCAGGTTCTCGGGCAGAGGCTGTCCACGGCCCAAGATCTTGTAAGCAAGTATCTGAGCACGGAGCTGCTGCAGTTGAACAGGGCTGAAGGCAGAGTGGCCACGGCCCTGCTGTCCCATTGCCTGAGGTTCCATTGGCATCATGGGGCCTGGCTGAGCCTGGGACATCTGAGGTGGGGTAGGACCCCCTCCAGACATGGGGCTTGAAACATGCTCAGGTCCGGAGCTAGCCATTGGGGAAGGGTGAGGTGACATGTATCCTAGAAAAAGTTTAGATTAAAAAAAATAATTACCATCCAGATCATTCTGATTGTCACGTTAAAAGCAAAGAAGTTTCAATATTAGAGATATTACTGCTAGCAGTATTACTAGTAGTGAAGAGGGAGTGCTCAGGGTTGTTTCCTAAGACTACACCTATTATAATTATTTTTATCCACAGCAGTTCCTAGCTAAGAGAAGATCAAGAAAAAAATATTGCTTGGTAAGTGTCACTAAATTTGTCTAAGTGACAATTAGATACATACTGTCTGCTGATTATCAAAATAAATTAGTCAAAAAGGCCCCCAAGCAATGACAAAAGAGCTGTAGTTGTCTGTTCAAAAGCAGACTGGTAAAGAATTTTAGATGGTATGTGTGAAAGATGGTGGCCAAGGTATACTTTCCCTGAAGGACAGTGATGCGAGGTCAGATATACCCAATATAGCACAAATACATCAGAACTTATGTCTCATAAATTCAAAACAATGACCTTGTTTGCTAATTGAGAAAATCCAGTGTGATTTAAACCCGTCAGTGTTGTAAGACAACACCTCGTCTCTGTGATGCTTTATTTAATCTCCACACTTTCGCCATGTGATAAGCAGATTCATCGCAAGGTCACTTGACACAACTGTCCTTATGTAATTAACTGACATTACTTATTAGACATACTCATTACTTTTTTTCCTCTCTGTGTACTGCTTATTTTGTGTACAGCGCTTTGAGAAGCTACTTTTAAAGGCGCTCTATAAAATAAAGTTTATTATTATTATTATTATTATTATTAAATAATGTTGTTTAGCCAGTATCGCATGTACTGACTACATTCAGCATATGAAGATATATTCCAAATTAAATGGTAGAATACTAAGGCCACGCTTCAACAGTGATCAAACACAACGTGATCCCAATTAGCAATCGAGCTGCATATGATTATGTTGAGGTATAATTTATGCATGTATATCAACGTTGGCTAGATTGATGTGTGACATCTGTGACTGCTATGGTGTGTGTCTGTGTGTGCATGGGTCGGATTTCTACATCTTTATCATAGTTATCATATCAATTATTGATTTCCAATGACATGTTACATCTGATGACTCCATTGACACAGAAATACATACATACATACATTATATATATATGTGTGTGTGTGTGTGTGTATATCAATATATATATATTTAAAAATGCTTACAGTTTAATGAAACTGATTATTAATCATTTCCGCTCTTAACACAAAAGGAATGGTGCAGACAATGAATTAATCTAATATTTCCTGTCCCTCATAGTTCTAGGCACATAATCTGGACCTGAGCATGATGAATTCCTCTAGGGCAGGGGTGGGCAATCTTATCCGGAAAGGGCCGGAGTGGGTGCAGGTTTTCATTCCAACCAAGCAGAAGCCACACCTGAATCTATTGAAAGCCTAGATCAACTGATTAAACAGGTGGAATCAGGTGTGCCTCCTGCTTGGTTGGAATGAAAACCTACACACACACCGGCCCTTTCCGGGTGAGATTGCCCATCCCTGCTCTAGGGTCATATACTATAAATACTTGATGAAATTAAAATAAACTAATAGGGAAGGTTTGTAGTTTGTAGGTTTGTAGGGTGAGGAATGTAAGTCTGGAGTTTAAGAGGTTAATTATATGGGTTATATTCTTTCCCAAATTTAACTGTACAGTTTGGGTGAGCTAAAGTAGCCTAGATTCCTGTTCTTGACTGACAGGAGTGGAACCTAATGTGGTCTTCTGCTGTTGTAGCCCAGCCACCTCAAGGTCCGACATGCGTTCTGAGATGCTTTTCCGCTCACACAGTTGTAAGTAGTGGTCATTTGAGTTACTGTAGCCTTCCTGTCAGATTGAATCAGTCTCACCATTTTTCTCTGATTTTTCTCAACAAGGCGTAACCATGTGTGTGGATGTTTGTTGTTTTTCGCACCATTTTTATGAAAACTAGAGACAAAGCAGCCGGTCTGGAAGAGCAACCATGCCATGGACAAAGACAGTTCAGTCAAATGAAGCTCATGACCTGTATCTGTATACTACATTATTGGTTGATTAGGTCATTGTATTAATGAGCAGAGGTACATATTTCCTTTTAAAGCTGCCCTGTGAGTGTATATTGCCACTAAAACAAACCTTGGCTGTGCTGATCCATTGGACTCTGAGGTGGGCCCATGCCACTGTGCAGGGATCTCATGCCAACACCTTTGATCTGCCCATAGTGCATTTCGTCTCCCATGCCCTTCTCATGCATTCCTTCCATGGGCTGAAATGAGTCAGACAATAAACAGAGTCAAGATATATTTTACTCTTATAACTATTCGAAAATTCATCTGCCTACCTTGTGCATGGGATGCACGCCCTCCTGAGGATATTCTCCTGACCCCTGGCTCTGCATGCCATGAGGTACACTAGGAGGTCCTGGGCTCGGGCCCATCATGCTGTGGACAGAGCCTGGAGAGGGGCCTGGCCCGGGACTGGGGCCTAAAATTGGCCCAGGAGAAAGGCCGGCACCAGGGGAAGGACCAGGGTGGGACATTCCGACTGACGGATCAGTTGGTGTGGACATTTGTCAGGTGTGAAGCTATGAAAAGGACAAAAAAAAAATACAGACACTAAAAGATATGTACATGTTATTCACATGTAATATACATGATAGGCACATAGTTTGCAATAACCAGGGTATGCTCTGAAGGGAGATTGAAGGTCATGCCATAAACCAAGTTATTTTAAACGACATTTTTTAAAACCATTTTGTAAATCCGGCTTCACCCTATCCTCTTTGGATTAATGTTAATAGTGGCTGAGATATAGATTATAAATACTTTCATATGATGGGGTTTATACAGCAAGTCACATTTTAATTCGTTTTAGTTTCAAACTTCAGAAATATCACTTCAAACACTAACGATATCTGTGTCCTTTCTTTAAAAAGAAAAAGCAAGTATGATAATTATTAGAAACAGACACATAAAATGTAAAAAAAACAACACCTTATTGCTTTATATTTACATCATATTTATATTTGTCATATTTTATCTTTTTGTTTCATAGAGTAGTCCATCTTAAACTTTTTATTACATTTTGTTACTCAATAAAAAAGACCTAGATATATTTCCATTCATATAAAATTTGACGTTTCATTTTATAACTTTAGCCAAGTTTCATGCTGTTAAAAAAAAACAAGGCTTAACGGAGGCCAGCTTCTATGTAAATATGCTATACACTCGCTGTACACAAGAATACACGGACGAATCAGTAAGAAATCTGTAGCTAAATGCTATATCAAGGGAACATGGTGATTACCCTAAGATGTTTTCAAAGTGAAAGTCAAGCTTTTCAGGGTGTGTAACGAGACTCACAGTCCCAGAGACAGGGCGGGTAAGCTCAGTTTAGAGCACATGACTGAAACACTGCTAGATTATTGGTTAATGTTCCACTAGCACTCAGTCTGAAATTTGCATTATTTTATTTGAATGTTCTAAGTAAGGAATAATTGACGACAGACCGTTGAATTATTAGAGAATAATGCACACTGTGAGGTGGTAATGCAGGTGGTTATTTCAGGTAACTTGGCAAAGTGATGTGGTACTGTAATGCGGTCATGACCTGACTGGAACTACTTTGGCTCTGCATTTACTGAAAAATAACTGCACCCCTCAGAACGTCTGTCAGCCAATCAGAAGCGAGAATTCAACAGCGCTGTGGTACAACCCCAATTCCGAAAAAGTTGGGACAGTATGGAAAACGCTAATAAAAACAAAGAGGAGTGATTTGTAAATGTACTTTGACTTTAACAAAAAAACGTATTCGATGTTTTACTTAATCAATTGCATAGTTTTTTGAAGATAAACGTTTATTTTGAAATTGATGCATGCAACATGTTCCAAAAAAGTTAAGACAGGGGCAATTTAGGTCTAGTAGCAATGTAACAAGTTAAAATAAGAAGGTGATGTGAAACAGGTGAGGAAATCGTCTAATCATAGTATATAAGGAGACTCCAAAAAAAGTCCTAGTCCTTCAAGAGCAAGGATGGATCGAGGCTCGCCAATCTGCCAACAGATGCGTCAGTGAATAATCCAACACTTTGAGAACAACATTCCCCAAAGACAAATCGGTAGGATTTTGGGAATATCACCTTCTACAGTGCACAATATAATTACAAGATTCAAGAAATCTAGTCAAATCGTGGTGTGTAAAGGGTAAGGCCGAAAACCACTTCTGAAAGCGCATGATCTCCGATCCCTCAGACGTCACTGTCTTAAAAACCGTCATGTGTCTGTAATGGATATCCTGACATGGACGCGGGAATACTTTGGTAAACCTTTGTCAGTCAACACCATTCGCCGCTGCATCCACAGATATAAGTTAAGGCTTTACTATGCAAAGCAGAAGCCATACATCAACACTGTCCAGAAGTGCCACAGACTTCTCTGGACTCGGTCTTATCCGAGATGGACAGTAGCACACTGGAATCGACGAGTCAACATTTCAAATAGTTTTTGGACAAAACAGTCGTCGTGTTCTCCGGGCCAAACAGAAAAAGGGCCATCCAAGCTTTTATCAGCATCAGGTCCACATCTGTCATGGTATGGGGGTGTGCCAGTGCCCATGGCATGGGTAATTTGCACATCTGTGAGGGCATTAATGCAGAAAGATATGTATACATATTGGAGCAACATATGCTGCCATCCAGAGCAGGACAACGCCAAACCACATTCTACCCGGATTACAAGCGCATGGTTGCGTAAACAGAGTGCGGGTGCTAGCATGGCCTGCCTGCAGTCCTGACCTGTCTCTGATTGAGAATGTGCGGAGCATTATGAAGTGCAAAATAAGGCAACGAAGGCCCCGTACAGTTGCGCGTCTAAAGAAATGCATAATGGATGAGTGGGGAAAATTCTGCTTGCTAAACTTAACCAACTGGTGTCTTCAGCGCCCAAACACTTAATAATGTTATTAAAAGAAAAGGTTATCATATTTGAAATTAGCATATATATTTTCAAAAATAAATCAAATTCACAAAGTGAAAGTAATGTGTTAATAATGTGTTTTCAATATAGTACCAGGTGAACTGAATTTTCAAATGACTCTTTTTGTTTGTTTTTGCATTTTCCATACTGCCCCAACTCGGAATCGGGGTTGTATAAAGTCTTGCATTTGTAGGCTACATTGTCACAGTATAATCTTGAAGAACTTGAACAATATTTTATTTGTGTTTGAATGCAGGCGTAACAACTAGGGCTGTAAACCTCAGGCTTCCACATGATATGATACGATTTCAATTCCTAAGGCAACAATTCAATATTTGACAATATCACTTAATCTGCAACAATATGATACAATACAGGCAAATCACTTTGCTAGCCTATTAAATTATTTACACATCCATTTGAAAATATGACTTCTTTTTTACAAAACAACTGCTTATACTTTTTCAATAATAATCTATTTATACCTTGCTGAAAACAAACTATAGAACTCGTCATTGAATTTGTAATGGTTTTAATAGTTATACTGGGAATTTTATTGGTTTTAATGGAAGCTGTAATGCTCCCTGTGGGTCTCTACTGGTAATTTGCTGCCTTCTATTGGTGGCATGTAATGTCTAGTGGATACCATTAAGGACCAATAATGGTAATGGTAATTTTAATTAGCTGATGATTTGTAATGGTATTTGTAGTGGAAACCATTAGAATTTCTGTGATGGTTTCTATTGGTGTTTCTTTTCCAGCCGGGTAATCAATTATAATCGCTGTTAATCGATTGTTGACTATTGCATTAATTCGTTTCAATCATCCAAATTGTTGGATCATTAGACCCCTAGTAATGACAGTCTGTAATTCTAATTTTCTAGCCGTTTCCAACAAACGAAAATACGAGATCAGAAATCCCACATTTTCCAGACTGTCTAGCATCTCTATGGGCACGGGTTCTCAAACGTTTTGTAGCCAGGGTCACCCTGTACTGCAAAATAAATTCCACAGTCTGCCTCATGAACATTATTTAAATACAATAAATAATATTTGTCTGTTGATTAGAACCCTATAACCTATTATTCCTGAAATGTCCACTGACAGAACATATTAGATAACATTAATAGGCTATTTGTTTTGTTATGCTATTGAGGTCTGGATTAAACCTACTTGATTCAAGTGACCAGTCAAACAGGCAAAAAAAAAAAAAAGCACTATAAGAATTAAATAATAAATAGAACTTGGTGGATTGTAACTTCCACCACTGTGAGTAAATAAATAAATCACAGACACCACACTGCTGTAGGAGACCATCCAATAAGTCTAGGCTGTTATAACTAGATCAAACATGTATACATATAATAATAATAATAATAATAATAATTCAAATATATAATATAACGTTGCTCAAAGTTAGGCTTCACATGAGAATATTTCCATGCAAATCCCATGAGAGCATTAATATGCGTTTGTAATACGTGTGACAACTACGAAGATTTTTTTTCCTCGAAAAGAAAATAAAGTATAATATTCTTTTCATATAAAAGCTTATGTGTGGAAAATGAACCTGCATAGTTTTTCAGAGGAGTGGACGCGTGAGCATGTGTTTGTTTTTGTTGTTGTTGTTGTTTCCCCTCTGACCAAAATAACACGCACGTTAACGGAAACTTTGGCGAAACGTATAGAAAGCCACGTATGCACATATTACTTTTCTTTCAAACTAATTTCACTGACTTTGTTCCTGGCTGTAGCAGGGAGACAGTTTTAGTAGCGAGAAGCTGGGTATTATTTTCGGACAGAGCTGATCATGGCTTCCCCGCCCCACACTGTGCTCCTTCTTTAACGCCATTGCAGTTTGGTTAAATCTGGTAAAAAGTTTTGAAAACGTTATCTGTATATGTGTGTAAATATACATATGATATAGCGCTTGAAATGCAACCAAAAAACAGTCATGTGTATTAAAATATAACAACTGCTTTCCTATTTATAGTGGGTGTATACAGAAAAGGCCAAATTCTTGCCAAAGTTCTGACACAGACATTGCTAGCTACATACATAGCTCCATTTCCACTATACCCACTACTAGAAGTAGCCAGAAGCTAAAGCTAGCAGTGGAGCTAGTTAGCTGCGTCTGTACGGTTATGTTAGCATGCAAGCCTGATAGCTGACTAGCATCCTATGCGTACTTTTTTCTTATAGCCAAAGAAAAAGAGTATAAGACTCATTTACCTACCGAGAGTCAAAATTCAATAACTGAATCTAGTGCATTATTTCAGCGTCAAAAATATGACTCCTATTAGTTCATATCCCCCTTCTGGTTTTTTTTTCCCCCCCTGACATGTTGAAGTTTTATTATTTTTTTTAAATATGTTTCTATTTCTGATTTGGTAACAGGTCAGGAAATGCGGGTTGTATTGCTCTGTGATTGGTCGAAAAGCACATCAATTTCATGGTTTGTGTAGTTTGGGGCGGGATTTTCTTCTCATGGAGACTTTCTCTGACTGCTCCGCCGAAAGTGCTGGAATTCACACACGACAGGAAACAACTTCAACCTTTAAATGATACACGACTGTCATCATTTCGCATAATTTTGCTAGACTGATGTTTTTACGGTTATTTAATCCGAGGTTAAATGTACGCTAGAGACAGAGTGAGGAAAACACTACCGTACTAAATAGTATGTTAAGTAAATAGTATGCAGCTCGTGCTGGAAGGCTTTAGCTGTTTTTAACAGTTTTCTTTTAAAAACACAGGGAGAAAACTTACAGTTGTAAAATAGTGCATAGCTCTTACTCATATTTCAGTATGTTGACGATATGTTATTTACTTTTATTTATATTTAATTACCAACAAGTGAAATTGCCCATAAATTAATCTAAAATAAAATAAAGAAATATTTCATATTTGACCATTGCACATGTGTATTAACATATCCATCCATTCAAAATGGCTTCCTTATGATTCCAGGACTGTTTCCGGGGGTGGGGGGTTATGGGGATTTGATACAGTACGTATTATTGATGCATTATAAAACGCATTTTGAAGAGCAAAAATAAACTGCAAGAAATGATCCTCACTTTTTAAGGTTGCAATGAAAGGACTCATGAACAGCACCATAAAAAATGACATTAAGATATTTTCACACTGTAAACAGGCGGAGATGGAACTGATAGAGATGATAAGGTTATAATATTGACAATACAGTTATTTAAGATTAATTAATTAATTATCCTGCTGGGATATATATATATATATATATATATATATATATATATATATATATATATATATATATATATATATAATACATCACATCACAGAAAGTCGAATGGTTTCCACTACAAACACGATTACAAACCATTGACTATCCATTAAAACTATTACCATTATTTCTCCTTAATGGTATCCACTAGATATAACATACTACCAATAGAAGGCAACAAATTACCAATAGAGACCCCCGGGGATCATTGCAGTTTCCATTGAAACCCAATACAATTCCCATTATAACCATTAAAACCATTACAAAATCTTTAAGGGTTTCTTTTTTTCAGCAGGGTAATACAGGCTATTAACGTTGATGTTGATATTGATTTTATATTGCTATAGGCCAATTGATACAGTGCTATCTGACAGATAGCCCATGAGTGATTAAATATAAATCTTTGACTTACAAATCTTTAAATTTTGTGGGGAATATTTCAGTACTCGGGATTAGTCATTTCTGAAGATATTTTTTAATTGAATTTATTTCATACATTTTGTTTGCAAAAACGCATTGCGTGCATGTATTTGATGATCGGGTTTTCCACCTGAGACAGACGGTTTGAGCAGAAGGACTTTGTCTCAGAGCCGAAATGCAAACTTTAACGTGAGTTTTTGTGCATTACCATGTTTCCGCCACACGGTGGCGACTCTGCCTAACAGATCCCCATGGCGACAGCGTTTGTAGATTCGTCTTTCGGTTTATGTCCGTAAATAGAGCAATGTATATTTGTAGGAAATGTAAACAACAACAACAAAAAAATATTTCTTTTGAATATATCATGGGATGTTTAAACATACATATTATAATAATAGTTTTAATCTGTTTGTTTGTTTTTTTCACTGAACCATACACTAATATTAAAATATTTTTAAAAATGACGCCATGCAAACTGTAAGGTTTAAATAATTGGTTGCTTTGTAAATAAATAAATAAGCCACAACACATCAGTTTGCTGACTCAATATTTTTCCCCACGAGTGTGTTTACTAACACACATTCCCAAAACATAATTTGCCTTGCAGATTTGTGTGTGTGCGTGCGCGCGTGTGTGTGTGTGTGTGTGTGTAAAGGACACCTGGCTGATGCTATCAGGTGAGGCATGTTGTTGATTGCCAGCTCAGTGTTGGAATGATAGATTATGTTTTTGGTCGTTTCTCTTACGGAGTTTCTCACTCAGACCTCAGGATTAAATAAATGACTTAAATAAACAATGCTGTTGTGATAGCCTGCATGACACACGCTTCAAATGATGTAACACACACACACACACACACACACACACACACACACACACACTCACGTACACTGAGAGAGAGCGAGAGAGAGAGAGCGTGAAAAAGAGAGAGAGAGAGAGAGAGAGAGCTTAACACAATATATGTACAGTATGTGTCTTATATCAGTGGTTCTTAAAGTAGGGTTTGGGGTTCTAGGAAACATAGCCAAGGGGTCTATTATTATTATTATTATTATTATTATTATTATTATTATTATTATTATTATTATTAATATTATTATTTAGTTACATTGATGGAGATCCAACCCATTATTATCAAATAAATTATATTCATTATTGAGGTTTTATAATTATTAGATAGTTTAACTAGTGACTTGAATTGAATGTATTTAATCCAAATCTTTTAGTAAATCAAAAACAATTTGGTCTATAAATAATGCAATAAATAATAAACATATAATAATATAATAAAGAATGTCTATAAACATGAACATAACGAGGACTGTCAATAGTCATTTGCAATATACAAAGATAGGCCTACATAATTGTAATTATTTGTTATGAGATTCCTGATTTAAAAAATATTATTGTTGTACAATAATATTATAGTATAAATTATTAATTATGAATAGATTTGCTTGTGAAGTCAGTTAAAAGTGATTCATTGTACCTAAACATAAATAACCGCCATGCCTTGAGTTGCCCTAATCTACTTACTTAATTAATGATTCACCATATAGGCTACATATGGATTATTTATAATTCTAAATACAGTCTGATCATATGGAATGATATCTGATTAAATAGAAAGTCCTATTTATTACATACAGCACAGTAAATCACACAAGGCTTTGTTGGCTCATTCAACAGTGGAAGCTAAAATGTCAAAAGTTCAGCATCAAAAGTATCTTGTTAGTCTACACAATGTGAGCTCTGCACTGAATCACAATGCACCGATTAGGATTTGAATAGCCTTTACGCAGATATACAAAACGCATGGTTTCAGTCCTGTCCGAACTTCCTTTCCTCAACAATCCTCTCCTTTCTTAGCATTTTCAGAAAGGATGTGTGCAAAGAACCCTAATGGAAATGCAACCAAATAAAACCCCAAATTAACCTTAGTGGTTGCTTTCACCACACTTAATGCATTGGCTTTCCTAGCGTTCATTTGATAGGGAAAATGTCAGTGGTTGCAGAGTAAGTTTGCCTTAAAACCAATGTCTCTTCAGGCTTACCACTATGAAATTATTCAAAGATCAATCACACACATGTCCCAATTAAAGGCCTATTAAGAATGAATAATTAGTCAATAGTCAATGCAGATAACTATTTAAAGGCCAATTACAAATCACCTCTAGATATATCAAATGTTTTAAAAAAAAAAAAAAAGATTGTTTGGGAAGACATGAACAGAAGTGGTAATAAATCATTTTGAAAATCTAAAAATAGAATTATCATTTATATTACTAGTAGTTCTCTTACAACAAATGCTACTACTATTACTAATAATAATAATAACAACAACAATAACAACAACAACAACAATAAGAAGAAGAAGAAGAACAACAACAACAACAACAACAACAAAAATAATAATAATAATATAATAAGAACTCTATAATAATAATAATATAATAATAACAACAACAATAATAATTATTATTGTTGTTGTTGTTGTTGTTATTGTTATTATTATTATATTTTTATCAAAAGTTTCCTAATGCACGTTCAGTAGACATACTGTATAACTTTATCCCTTTAAAACAACTGTGTTGGTGTTCAATCACAAGATGCGTGTTTGCTCAGTGGCCATGGCTATATTTAAGACAGATTCCCGGGACTTCCATATAGTTTGACTAATATCCAGTCTATTGCAGGTGTGAGCCAACAAAAGGCACGTTATATATAGTTTTACATGCGACGTCTGTCAATGCGCCTTGTTTGTTTTACACCACAGGTGCGGTTGATGCTGTGTGCCAGGTGGATAGCTTACTTTAATGCGCCTTTTCACATTTAAATGAAGATATAGGCACAAACAGGAATTGAAGGTAACTTCAAAATAGGACAGCCGTAACATTCTACCTCTAAGTATCTGATGATGGGTAAAAGAGCGAGCCACCTTAGGAGACCTGTATATAACTTTAAATAGCAGATGAAGGGTAAATTAGAACAGGCTACTGAAAGACCTAACTTAAATTGCAAATGTGGAATTGGCATCACAAAAAGGACTGCCTTTGTTGTTTTGTCTTTGAAAGAGTGACGCTGAAAAGGAAAAATGGCTTTTATTAACTCATAAAACAAGCTATATATGTCTTCTTGTTTTTGAAAATGAAGAAACCAAAGACACAAAGTCACCCAGCAATGTGAACTCCTGCATCTTTCTCAGTGTCCACCTGGTCAAGAGGTCTCTAAAGCATCCCTCTGGGGTCAATTGTCTGCCTTTGTCCGCTTTTTCATCTTGCCTGGCCAGGTCAGTATATACCGTTTATTTCTGACCTTTATGTCGACCTCATAAAAGAAGAACCTGACTGGATTTATTTGCAGGTGTGGAGTGGCGTCTATCGCTTGACCCTGCATGTCACCTCACTGGATGTCCAATTTGCAAAAGGCCGTACTTTTAAACACACTCTGGAGAGTGGTGTCTGATGGAGAGCAAATCTTTTTCCAAGATGGCGCAGGATTCCAGCAGGGTCACAGGAGGGGCAGAGGGGCTGGGGGGGAGGAAGCACCACCAATGAAGGGCCCTTTGTACTCAGCTTTGTTGCAGGTGCTCCACCAGTCACTATTATCCCTCCACGGTCTGCTCGTCCACTCAAAACGTGCATGACATCTGCTGGCTCAAGGCACATCATGGAGGCCTGGAAGGTTCTATGTGTTAGTAACACACGTTAAAACGTGCTGTAAAGATCAGAGTTCACTGGGGTTGAAGATTAGAAAGGTTATGGAGGTCAAGGTTGCATTGAGGAGAAAGAAATGCAAGCCAAGCAAGTCTATTATTATTACTTAAATTCAATTAAGACATGTTGTGAATTGATGTCCTTATTTTCTTTTAAAGCAAGGAGGGGGTTTGCACTTTTTTTATCCTTAAATCTAAGGACATGTGCATCTGGCAATTCAAGTGCACAATGTGTTTCAAACTTGTCACACTGAATGCTTGCGGCTCATGATGTGTCACTATGTCAGCAGAATACCTGCCCACCACCAAGGAGCCACCAGCATCTGGGAGCTGTTAAAGCTACTTTATCTTCTTACCATCAGTCTTCAATAAACCCGCTCTGTGTGTGTGTGTGTGTGTGTGTGTGTGTGTGTGTGTGTGTGTGCACGTTCCAATTTTGCGTGTGAAGCAGATGAAGCAATCTCTCTCACACGCTCTCTCACCCCATCACTTTTTATCTTAAAGATATCTACATTTAATTATTATACAGTGCCCTACACTAATATTGGCACCCTTGGTAAATATGAGCAAAGAAGGCTGTGAAAAGTTTTTAAAAATTATTGTTTAACTTTTTGATCTTTTGTTCAATAAATTCACAAAAATTCTCTGCTGTCAAGGATGTCAAACAATTGCAAACACAACACAGGTTTATTTATTTTTTTTTAAATTTGTTAAATATACTGTAGGTATGCAAAAATTATTGTCACAAACTTAGTCAATACTTTGTGCTACCTCACTTTGCCAAGATAACAGCTCTGAGTCTTCTCCTCTAATGCCTGATGAGGTTGGAGAATATATGGTAAGGGATCTGAGACCATTCCTCCATACAGAATCTCTCCAGATCCTTCACATTTTGAGGTCCACGCTGGTGGACTCTCCTCTTCAGTTCACCACACAGGTTTTCTATGGGGTTCAGGTCAGAGGACTGGGATGGCCATGGCAGGTGTTGATTTTGTGCTCAGTAAACCATTTTTGTGTTGATTTTGATTTTGTGTTAGGGATAGTACCAGTTGTGTACACACACACACACACACACACACACAGAGCTGGACAGAATTTGCACTTATGTGAATAATCTGAAAACATCTACAACAAGATTTTTTTTTCCTGCTCAAATAATATTTGTCAATAAAATTAGTCAAATAAAATGTGGAAAAAGAAAAGATTTATTCTTAAATATTAACCAGTGAATATAAGGAATATAGCTCAAGGAATATTTTATTTGCTCATTGACTGATACGTCAATTAAAATCTGTCATCAATTGATGATTGATCAAACTTTTAAAAATATATTTCAGTTTATAATAATCTGAATAATCTGAAAATGCTTCCAGGAATAAATTTATGCTCTTGATTGTGTCAACTAACTGAAAAAACAAACAAACAAAAAAAATGTCTTAAATATTACACAGCTACAATAAAATGGCAGAAATTGTATCCTCTGGATTTAGTAGATTGATGCCTTTCTTTCTCTATAATAATTTATTAAATTCTACTATAATTTATACAACATTATAGTATACACTTGGTGTGGTTATAGCTTTTAATATAAAGGTATATGTTTTTTAATGTATTTATTTTTTTATAAAAAAAGACTGAGTGTTAAAGCACGAATGCAAACTTGACTTATTGCCATGCTTGATCAAACCCTTGCAATCTGATATAGCCCTTGGGTTTATGTTGTTTTAGGTATAGCAACTGATTTGTAATAAGTGATCAACCAAGAGTGCTTGTTCTTTTGAGCATTCAGTTGCCATTTTATAATACAAACTATACAGCACCTACATTTCTTATTCATTCCTCTACAGGCTCAGCTAAATCACTTGACTTTTTGTTTTGTTCAGCACAAAGGCAGCTTGTTGTGGCTGTTATTAATTTCTGATTCCTCTGTACACACACCTCATCTTAAACCATCCCACACTCTTTGTCTGAAGCAAATGAATCCTGCTTGTTTTCTTTCTTTTTTTAGCGAGCAGGGATTCAGCAGGGGATTTTCCCCCATCCCCCAACCCCATGGAACCCAGATGTGTATGTAACATTTTACTGTACGTGTTTGATACTTGTGACAACTTGTTGCATCATAATAAAGACGGCATCAGGGTGACTGAATGGCATTTGGATAGGAGCCTGAGTAAATAATTATATTGCGTGTAACAGCTAGCAAATGACAAGGGCATCCTTCATCAAGGCACTTGATGAGCTTTGAACAGGAATAACAAACATAGTCATGGTGACATATGAGGACAACTTTATTAAAAGTATTAAGGATTCATTGAAGAGGTATGCTTACTTTAGGCCTACTCTGTCCTAAATGATACATATACAATTTCATTCTTATGCACAAAAAAACAATGTGTCAGTGCATGATAAACTACACCGCTTTTTTGTTTTGGGATTATGATGAATTCCAGTATGAAATGTTGGAAAGAGCGCACGTTACAAGATTCTGCCGTCAAGTGTTGACATTACGAGTTCATTATGATTACATCAGCTCATCTGCGCTGGCAAAAAGCGAGTACTTTCCACCTGCACCCATGAATCAGACCAAAAAAGGCTTATCTTGGGCCATTGTCTCAGCATTGTGGTCAGTTTCACATCACTAAATCACACGCAGCACTGCACTGAAACTGCCTGATGAACAACATGTCCAGGGCAAAGAGCTTAGATTTAAAATAATCTGCCCCTCAGCAGACAGCACTGGTAAAAAGTGACACCTGGAATCAATGAAACTTCACTCTCCCAGTTGCGCAAAGGAATAAAACCTTTTTTTTTTTTTTTTTGCACAAAGGTACTCGTATACCCTCTATCATAAATGCAGAGGAGAGCCTGAGCTTTATATGTTGTAAGTTCTGTTAGCGAGGGTAAAGGAGAAGTCAGATCAGAGCTGATATCACTTATTGGCTTAACGCTGAAAAAGAACTAAACGCTCATGATGATAAAATGGAGATTCATTTAGTTTTTGTGTTCTAATTTTCTAGAACAGCAAGTTGGTTTTGACTCAGCGGCATGACTCAGCTAAATGGAAGAAGTTGTGTCATTGGGAGGGCTTGCTTTACAGTTCAAACAAAGAGCAGTGAATTATAAGCTAGCTAGTGGCAACCTGTCCACACTTCACATAAGGAGAGGTGTGTTCTGTCCTGCTAAAACAACACTCTGGAAACAAATCTGACACAGCGGGAAAGTTGACGGATGTGCTTGATTTGACTTCCTCAATGCAACACAGAGGTGTGTCGATACATTTCCTCCCACGCTTCTCTTTTCTGTGATTGACACACCTGAAGAACGTTCACATCTTCTTCTTAATTTGTTGAGCATATCGGCAACATATAGAAAATGCACCTGTGTAGGAAAATGCAGTGGTGCATGTTGCAGTGTCTTGCAAAGCTCTCGGTTATCTAAATAAACAAAAGATATGGAAGTTTCTTTTAAGCACTGTGTAGCATGTCCTATGGATTCAATGCTGTTCAGAAAAACACGTATCCATAAAACATGTGCATGTATGTTGTGCAAACAAAAGACAATCTTTTAGGATGAATAATTGTTTCACAGGGTGATATGACAGTTTGGTGTTCTGTTTAGCCATGCACTTAGATAAAAAGGTTAAATCTAGAACCCTTAAAGGAAAGCTTCACAGTGAATCACATTAAATATGTTTATATTGAAATATTTCTGATATGCCTAGAAATTCTGGTGTTAATTTGTTGGTTGGTACTGTAGTTTTGTTATTCATGTGAGAAGTTGAGTGATGTCATGGGGGCATTGTGGGTAATAGGGAACTGTTAATTAAAGTCAAAATGTCGATGAAAGAAGTTTAAATTAAAAAGGTCAACTAATCATTGAAGATTACATGTTAATTCAAAAGATTAATATGCAAGTCATTCAGGGTGGATTTTTTTTTTTTTTCTTTAAAATTTCTTTGGTTGTTCCTTAATGGTTCCTTGTAAATTATTGTTTCCACATGAGAAAGGGGTCTAAATAGAACCATTTTCAATAACTAAGACCTTTCAAATAGACAAGCACAAGAATAACCTTTAAAGTGTTCAAAGTCAAGACATTTGTGCCCCTTGTTCACATATATTGTGAAATCCGCCAAGGTATTAGTCAAAGTCGAAAGAGAGACACTATAAATCGAGCACATCCTAAACGAGGCCGATACTTCCTTCCTCTCACATTCCCAAACAGCAATTTCTCTTTGGCAGGCAAATATCATGTGTCCAAAATCCAAACAAATCTCTTATGAATGCCTATTTGAGGGCTGTAGCGCTCGGCAAGTCTCAACTCCACCAGTTAGACGTGCGCCACTGGACAAGCTTTCTCTGATCGTCTGATAACAACAGATCTATATTCCCCAGGTGTTTGATAGAGCCTAGCCTGACTGTGCACTGTCAAGTCACACTCATTAATCACCACACCAGAGTCAAACCCATTACTTTTACTTCCCATCCCCATTTGCAAGCTATTACAGGCCACAGTTCCAGAGTTGCTCTGACTTGCAACTATTCATTTGAGGATTCAACTAACCCGTGTCACAATGTTGTATTTTGCCTCTTCTGTTTGTCTTTTTTTCCCAAAGGTGCTGAAAGGCATGCACACACTATTACCCTGTTTGCACTGATCATATGATTCCCATTGTCAAACCCTGATCAGTCGCTCATCACCTGTTGGAAAAGGATCTTCAGATTTGGCCCAGATTTGGCATGGTGTAGCATAGGGGGAAGTCCATGCCTTGATAAAACTTATTTTTTTCTGTTGAGTGTAGGAAATTAGCTGTGGTTTGAGCTCACAGTAAACATTATTGCGTCTGATTTCTTTAACTTGAAGGATCCCTTGCATAAAATGCTTGAAATAACATGACAAGTTCCCTGGAGTTTCCCAAGCACCCACATCTTATTTAATACCTGTATCTTTGCTTTAATCGTTAACATTTGGTTCACTCAGAGTTCAACTCTCACTGGATGGTTATTAAGTGTGGGCTATGAAAGCAGTCTGGTTTTCAGTGAAACCACAGGAGAAGAGCTGGCTAAATTGTTTTGGTTAGCGCGCCCAAGAGGAATCCTGGTGCAATGGGGACACTAACGTTTCACAGTGGATGGAAATAAGACGCCTTCTCTAAAATTGCAAATGATCACATCCTCTTGAGAGGTTGCATTAAGGTACAAAGTACAGTGCTGACAACTTGGGTGAATTCAAGAGTATTCTGCTTGCCACTGAAGTGGGGGTGGAACATACTGTATATGCGAGAACCAAACATTGCATGGAAGCAAACGGAACTCAATCCAAGAGTGCTTAGACAGGCGCCATTTTCCCCAAACAGCGATTAGAAGTTCTATCAAATATCAACGCTAACCTTAAGTGCTTCTCTGTCCGCTCCAAAAAAAAAAAGCCTCACTATTGTGCGCCTTCTCATTGAAACTCATGAAATGTGATATTTTATGTGAAGAACTTCTTGGGCAAAAGTAAGTAACAATTAAACTCTGGCATGGTAACCATTAGACGATCTCAGAACATGCCCCAACTTTTTACCTTTACATATTGCAAACCTGACCTACTGTAAATCCCTCATTTTGTCATCAGCAGGATTCATTTCTACTGATGAATTTTAACAAAGAATATAGCACAAATTTCACCATTTACAAATTTACATGGTGGTTAAAACAATTAACAATAACATTCACCATTTTTTGATAAATAAACATGCCTAAATAGAGAAGTTCAGTGATCCAACCAGGTCCTCTCACTCCCCAGGCAATTACTGCCTGTAGTCTTTGCAAATCCTGAAATATGGACCTGTGACTAATGTCGGAATTTAGCAAGAAATCAGCTCTGGTTTCACAAGGCTTTATTGGAATAAAGCATGATGCACCCCCCCCCCCCCCCCCTCGGCTTATAATAAATTGCACTAGGCTGAGAGGCTGGGCTGGGCTTTCCCCTGCTTGTCTTTCAGTATTAGTTTAGTGTTAGTGCTAATGAAAAGTGTCAGAGAAGCACGTAACAAGGCTTTTCAGTCCATTGTAAAAGAGATAAGCTGACATTAAGACAGGAACGTTCAAGCTGGTTTAGTGGTAGTTTGTTTCTCAGCTGGCTTTATACTTTAAAAATGTTGTTTGACATAAACACATGAATGGAATTTTAGCCTGAGGGAAAAATGTGACAGGAGGTTGTGTAATTTCTTTTATCTAAAGAAAAATAAATTCAAATGAATAACAGTATCTAATAGAACAGCAGTGGTGACATGCACCAACATACTTCGGTTTACATAATATAATCTTAAATTTGTTGTTACTACAATAGAATTAGGTGGTTGCGAAGTGTTTAAGAAATTGTCAATAAACCATGTGTTCAGTTAAACAAGTTGACAAAGCAAAGAGTGGTGATGCACAGACCTGTGTGGAAAATTTCTGGATTCTGTGAATTGCCCAAACATGTTGGTTTTTCTCAGAAATTTCTTAATATAATCTGAAAAAACACATGTTCCAATACTTTTGTAAAACACGTCAACAAATAGCCTAGTGTGTATACAAAACAGAAATGACCAACATTTTTTTTTTAATCTTGCAAAACAGGCATTTCTGATTTTTCTATTTCTTTAAAGTTGTTCATTTTGGTTACATTTTGGCATTTAGCTCTTTGCTGTTGTCATTATTGCATGTTAACAATGTAGTTTAATTTAAAGAAATGCTATTGAGGAATTATCCATGAAAAATGTGGACAATTTTAAAACATTCTAACCATATTTTATTTACATATGCTCAATATGAAATCACCACTACTTATGTAAACAGTTTAGTTATTGTGAGAAAAGAATTGAGAGAAAAAAAAATCGACAATAATACTTAGACCCCTTAGACTTATATTTACACATACACATGGAACAGGCTGAATACACTGCATGTCCCAGTTCTGTGTTTGATGTTAAATACAGATTTCTGCTAAAAAGAAACGGTACTCTTCAACACGGCTGTTTTGTAAACAAATGCTACCTGTATTTTCCAAGATAAAACTTATTAATCTTGTTTAATAGATAAACTGTAACAGATAACTGAATAAATTGCATAATCATTTTGACCACACACATTTGAGGGATTTTTTGTTTGCTGATGATTCGGTAAAAAATCTATTTACAAAAAACAGAAGCAATCTGGTGGATTATAGAATAAGTAAAAAAAAAAATCTTAATTTGGATGTCTTGATATTCTACATATGTATGGGGGAAAAAAGTATTGCTCTACTTCCTCTTTAGGTAAACACATACAGTATATAAAGGTTTCATAATGCTGTTAAATAAGCCCCAGCACAGCTTGATATCATTGAGGATTTTATAGCCCATTTCAAGCGCAGATATAAAACCTAGTATCCCTTAATAATTCCCCGGAGTGTACAGCGCAGTTGAGGAATGAGAACATGCACTATCAGTCTGAAAGTACTTTAGCACGTGTATCCCATTCATGACAAATGAGCTGTTAACATTTTTATACCGCCTATACAGGACCAGCAATTCTCACTCCATTACCGAAACCATACACTGTAAGGGATATGGTAATATTTTTACAGAATGTAATTAATTATTAATAATAGAGTTGCAGGGGTGGAAAAAAGTGGAAAATACTTTTTCCTCCTTACATTTGTATTTAGACCTTCAAAGTATTTGATACAAATCGCAATGTCTCTTCTTCTTTCATAAAGCCAATGACTGTATGTTATATGTTAATACAATGTGCTCCCATGCATTTTATTTACATTTCAGTTTAAAGCATCCAATCAAATTGATCAATGTAGAAAAAACTATCAATAATCATGATAAATCATCATCTGCTATGATCTCATGCTACACAATGTAATTAGTGCTATAACTATCCATTACAAATACATAACTATGCATTTGAAAATGAACTGTCTTGTAGTGTCGAACTTGAGGATGAGTGTCCCTGGACCTACCTCATTAAGATGTTACATTATGCTGTAGTAAGCAAAGTCTGGTATAAAATGAGATGTCTCCTTTGGCATGAACTCAATCTAATTTCATAAAAATATGAAGGTTGTGAGTTCAAATCCCAGCAATGACAAGCTGCCACTGCTGGGCCCTTGAGCAAGGCCCTTAACCCTCAACTGCTCAGCTGTATAAAATGCAATAAATCTAAGTCTCTCTGGAAAAGGGTGTCTGCCAAATTCTGTAAATATAAAGTATGTTTAAAGTCATTTGCCAATGTTAACTGGATATATTTTACATTTTTATTTAGTTAGCCTGATTTCTTTGCAAATGCCAGGTTAGACTAGCATCAATTCCAGTCGATAACGTAATAGGCTAGGCAGCATGTAAATTCTAGCTAATGGTAAAAATTGGTTATTTACAGTACATGATATTTTACTTCTGATTAATTCTTTAGCTAGCCATGTAGTGTTAGTCATGCATATGACCAGCAAACTTACAGAGACTGAATGATGTCTTTAGGCAACACGGTGTAGTTGCTTACAACAGTTTTAGAAATAAACATAAGTAATAATAAGTAATAAACATTACTTTTCACATGAAAACATGGCATTACTTTAATTTCATCAGCTAAGACCCTTTTTACCTTTTTTAATTTTTAATACTTTACATTTAAAAGTAACAACTTTTTGACTCTCACTTGAGTGCATTTTTGGCTGGATACTTCCACTTTTCATTGAGAAAGACTTTGACACAGTATCTATACTTTCACTTCAAACTATACTTTCACAAGTATAATTTCTCAGTACTTTTTCCAACCCTGTCGATTTGTAGCTATTTTCCATGAATATTACTTGGAATATTGAAAAGGTTCTAAAGATTTTGTTCACTCTTGCGCTCTTGTTTTTTTTTTTTTCCACGCTGTTATTACACCTAATTGTGTTGAAAACAGCACACAAAATATTTCTGCTTTAAATCTAAGCCACATTTGCACCTACTGTACCATGACAACTGTCAACACTGTATTATCAAGCACCAACATCTACAAACATCATTATAGCACACAACCATGCTGTAAATGCTACTGACCCAGAGACAGGGCAGAAGATACACAAATGTGTCTAAATCTTCAAAGCCTGTCAAACCATTAATCAGTGCCTCTATAAACTCAAAGCACATTGCATTCAAACAATTGTTCACAGCCCCAATAGGAAAAAGGTTCATGTATCGGCCATGGACTCTGAGAGGGTCCTGAGATTTTCTTCTGTGTATGATTGGTCATTTCCCTCACTGAAAAAAGCCCCTTGGTGTATCTAGTCCAGCAATGAAGCATGGCAAAATATTCTGAGATACAGGTGTTGGGGAATTTTAAAGAGGTATCACAGCTGGTTGTTGATCAAACACAAGATTTGGACCATACAGGGATTTTTATATTGTATGTTAGACACAATGAATATATTTATGCTTCCATTAACCTCATGGAGGCATTTTGATGTGGATAAGCAGGGATATTCACTTCACACGGTGACACTGCTTTGGTCTGGTGGAAGCATAATGTCTGTATCATGGGATGCTCAGATTACAGCAGAGATCAAAACTTTCTCTCACAGGTCTGCACCATGCATTTATACGGGTGCCAACAAGTTATGCATGATAGTGAACGCAGTCATCTGGTCAACTTGCATCAGGAGTTGTCAACCATTTTTGGTCAGTGACCCCATTTTAAGACGCTAAAATTCTTATTACTTTGATATGATGCACACAAGGGCACTGAACCCTGCGTCCAATAAATGAGTGCCAGCAAACAGTTGGGTTTGTCGGGATCACGTATTGCATTTCACATGCCCATTTTACAGCAGAAGCATCTCAGCATGGAACATTTTGTGCTTTCGTGTACTGGCTTAGTAAATATAATGTGCAAATCTCTGTAAATATTAAACACGCATTACTGTATAGCTCATAAGGTCTAATTAATCCAATGAGATTTTCACTTTGTAGTCTTTCTAGATAGAAACCACACCCATGCAGCATTAAAAAAAATGCTTATTTTTTATTTTAATAGCTGCTCTGCATGCTGCCATTGTCCAGGTCATTTTGGTTAACATGGCTGCATGTTGGATGTGGTCCCATTGTGTTCTGGTGTAAAATTGGCACCAGAACTGTAAAAAAGTGTAAAAAGTTGAATAAAACTTATATTTAATAATTATATTAAATAATCTGATAATAATCATTATTATTATATTAAATAATTATAACCTGACAGTTTAAATTATGGATTAATATTCCATAAATTAATACATTTATGTGCACAGAACTACATAACGGTTGGTAAATATCTCTTGCAACTCCATCTCAGGGTTGAGACTCTATGTTTTACATAATTCAGCCAATATCTGATCTGTATGAAAGAATTTAGGTGCTGTATTCAAAATAGACTCCAAAGGCATAAGACCATCATGATCTTACAGCTGGCATCACACAGGAACAAGTTAAAATGATCCCAATTTACTATTTTATATCATGGGATGTTTGGATATTTGGTGGATTACAAATATTTCCACCTAAAATATGTGACGTAAGGGCAGGCTTACCTTGTGCAACCTGATCAAACCGTTTTTGTTGTTTGTTTGTTTTTTCCTTTTTTTTTGTAAAGCAATACACAATGTAGGTAGGAACATTAAATGCCAGAGAAGGCACTTTGAAATAGTGCACTATGAAATGTGCATGGGTAAAGTGTCACACATTTTGAGAACACATGTTCCTCATGATGCATGTTCCTCATATGCGATCAGATCAGAGATGCACATGAGGCCTTCCTGCCTGCTGTGTGACGGATAGTTCGGAATTTCTACATGTGAAAGATATGCGTTTTATTGATGTGTTGACGCTTTTGCCTTAGCTTCACCCATGGCACTACAATGCATCATGCATGGACTTTCACATTGGCCACCTGGGCTACACTAATAAATGGTAAGAAACTGTAGAGAGCATTGTACATAAAGAAATCCATGGCTTTCCCAGTATACTGTAACACTGGCAAAAGGCAGAGGAAGTGTCTAGTTCTTTCCCCAGCCAGTTAATAAAACAGTATTATGTTTCATTGCTAATGAGAAAGACCTGCTGAAATAATGGCTCTGACATTTGAATCGTTGGCTCCTTTTTTATAGAAAGGTGTATGAATCTTGTAATCTTTATGACACCATTGTTTCAAACCTCTGTAAACCTGAGCAGTAATACAGGCCTTTGGAGGCAGCCAGCATGCACCCTGGCTGTTCAATTTCATAGGTGTTAAGGGTTGAGGAAATGGTGAGCTGAGAGCCTCCAGCACCTGAGAATTAAAGGAAATCAGTTGATAGAGTCAGAGTCCAGGGGTGACGGACCCTGAAAGGTGGCAGATAGCCAAAGCTCCATGCTATACTTTTAGCTTGATGGAGTCTGCCATGGCCTTGATCCAGATAGAACCAAGGCTTCCTCAAGTTACACACCTTACAAGAACCTTCCCTGGGTTTGAGCACCATATTGAAAATGTTCATGAACAGCATTCATGAATCTAGAGCCAGGTGTGCGAACAAAATCACTATGATCCCATTAAATTCTTCTTAAAAAAAAAACAAAAACCCACTGACCCGTCATTTCTTCTTGATCTCCAGAAGCTTCTGGCTGTTGGTTGGTTCCATCACAAAAAAATTCACAGCAGGGGTTTAAGGAGACAACTGTTAGTGTGAACCTCTCTGACCAGCCTTAGAGTTATGTATCATCTCCCCTGCCAGGTTCAGAGACACAAAGTGGGAGGTTGTCATAGATGTGCCAGCAACCTGGATGAAAAAAGGGTGCATTGTAGCATTCAAGTCAGAGAAACTGAGGTCATCCTCACGGGAGCTATCTGTCTTATGGTGGAGCCTTGTGAACTTCTTTTTAGTATCAGGTGCACAGTCTTGAGATCCCGTCTGACATTCCAAAAGAGGAATTAGCTTTTCCATCGCACACTTTAAGCACCAAGGCCAGGTGGTTGGCCATTAAATGAGCACGCTGTGTAGAACTAAATAGATTTGCATGTCTGTGGAATGCTCGGGGAAATTTGAACACAGGTTTTTTAGTTCAAACCATGAATATTTTTACAATCGGGTTTTATGTTTTATCTTTTCCAGGGCAGCAGCACCAAACATCTTTATAGTTGAATTTACAGTATTTATGTTTATAACCTCCAAATAGCAATGCACCAATGTTGCAAATTTCTCAGTTATACAGTCCTTTATTACCAGCTGATATCTTGGTATGTTTAAAAGCTATTATAAAAGAGATATCCAAGGACGTCATCTGTCCTTATGAATAAGTTATCTACACCGTTTGAAGTTCTTGCATGCAGGTTTTCTTTGATTATGGTAGTCCATGTGTGTTTTCTTTGCCCTCTCTGATCTTTGCCCATGACAAACTGTAATGTTCTATGACTGTCAGATTCAGAGCCCTTCTTCTCAGACCATATGGTTTGCTTTGGTTACACCAGGAGTGTGGTAAGATTTTCATAGTGTGGTATGCGGTGACTGCACTTGTTGAAGTTGCTTCCTGCTGTCTCTGATGTTTGACAGGTTTAATGAATTGAGTTAGTGAGAGAAGCACTTTATCTGTGGAGATGGATGTTAATCCTGTGGGAATAATTCTATATAGATAGCTATCATTTAATACAGATTATCAATTAATGCAAAACAAATGGTTCAAGAATATAATTTCTCTGTGACACTTGATTTTATTCACTGTAAATATTTAATTTCATTTTAAGATTACGTTTTCTTTGGATTCATTTAATTCAACTATACTGTAGACAACAAATCGGCTATTCTTACGTACATAGAACAGTTGTTCGTTGTAGTCTTAAATGTGTTCTTTTCAGAAATAATGTCTGTACTGCAGCACTTCACAGCCCATCTGCAGAATAATGGGCATAGAGAATGTATTGGCTCTGGCCAGGCAAATGACTTTTGAAAAGATGACACCCAGATTGAGTTATGGTGTTCCATATAAAAAAAATAATTTATGAGCCATCACCACTGTTTTCTTTCTTTTCTCCACACACCAGTCCAGAGGCAGCTTTACCAAAGCCATTGTTTGATAGAAAATGCAAGTTCTAGTTATATTTGGAGCAATTTCGGATAGGGAAACTCTTGTTGTGGGGTTCTATGTAGACTCATTTAGGGTTCTCTAGAGGGACAATTGAAGAGCCCTTAAAGGTTCTATTTGACTTTTTTTTTTCCTAAGAGTGTACACAGGGCTCAAGTGTGAATGCACAGTTGGAAGAATTTCAGAGCTCGTCATGGTCTCCATGTCTTTATGAGTTGCACTGGGCAAGCTAAACATGCAGGGGGGAAAAGAGATGTAAAGAGATGAATAGCAATTTGGCTGAAGGAAAACATGAGAAGAAGAGGTTTCACACATTAACTGAATCGTCCGATTCATCCATGTGAACAATTGAATCAAAAGCATAACATGCACTTTGTAATTCCCTGATTTACTGCAAGTAGAGAAATAATAAAAGCAGTGGTTTTGTCTGAGATAGCCAAGAATAAGTACATCCTGTGGTTAGACATCCTAAAGCAGCATGAATTATTGTTGCTTGTGCTGGTTCTTTCATTTGGAAGATGGGACATGTTTATCGCCAGTTAGGCTGAAAATGTGAGCCTGGTGTGAGACAACATCTCCAGTCATGGAAGGGAGAAAAAAGAAGAAAGAAAAAATACAAACACACTCACAGGGTGTGTGATAGCTCTCACCTCCAACCCAGCAGTTGCTTGGAGGTTTCAAATCATCCTAACAACCACATAATTACCTCACTCCAGTCACCTGCTGCTGTGACCAGGCGTGACCTGGCACTGGCATCTACGATCAGAAAAAAAGCTGCGGCCTTTTAGAAATGTTATGCAAAAACCATGTGGGCTGGAAGAGTCACTTCTGGACACCTCAATTTTTGTTGGTGCTATACTGTTTTAGATCATCCTGAACACATAAAAATGTGGAAATGCTTTGGTTGTCCAAATCTGCTTGGTAGTAAATCAGTCAGGGAGCTCAAATGTAGTACGAATGTGCATTTTTGAGAATAAGGAAGTTAGTATCTTGTTGGACATGCCCAGCCGCACAAACAAAGACTTTTCCAGAACAGTCCCAAAAGACTAGTGCACTACTTTTAAAGACTTTTATTTTTTTGACATTTTGGACTGAGAATATCATTTATGAACACTAAGTCTTTATTTCAGTAACTTAAAAACTTGGCCTTTTTTAGGCATGGTTTTATATTTCTACATGTTTTTTTTGTTTGTTTGTTTTTTTAAGTAAGACAACAGTAGCTTTGAATATTAAAGCAGAATTTACCCATTTCTTTTTTAATGTGTATTAATATAAATGTTTTGGTTTCATGTACTATTTCTTTGACTCTCGTTTTAAATGTCAAAGCATTTATACTATATTTAAGAGTTATTTGTCCCAGTGCTCACATTAGCTGCCATAAAAATCCTCTGGAGACCCAGGAAAGAAAACAAACTTGCTTTTGTATCCCCAGTATTTCAAACCCTTTTAAGGACGTCTGCACTTAACCCCATGCTGAAAAGTCCACTGCCTCCATCGGTAAACACTCGTTGACCATTTGCACATTGGAATTGGAACATTTAAGCCATCCTGCCAATTCCCATGAAATCTGTCAATATTTCTTTCATTTGTTCTCCATTTGTGATTAGTCGTGGTCAAGCTGATCAAAGAGACTGACCGGTCAGTTGCATGTGAACCAGCGTCCCGTGCAATGACATCCACAAACCAGAATGAAATATGAAATATCAAGTTTCCACGGATGCATGGGCTTGTAAAAAAAAAAAAAAAAAAAAAAAAGGGGAAAAAGAAAAGGCAAAAGAATAGGAGGATTTTCACACCAGTAATGTGAAACATTTGGTGCGTGTTTTAGGAAAATCTTAGGAAAGTCTGCACTCAAAACCGCCTGGCAGTAAAACTCCAAGTCACTCCAATGTTAAAACAAAAGCAGTTACTAAGACTTATTGATTTAGATGTCATTTCTACTTCTTGTTACATCAAATAGCTGCTCTCTTCTGGGAGTCATCGATGCTCAGTCCATGTGCTCCAGCATGGCATGGCTTACCATGGAAAAAATGAAACAGATTGATTCATTTCTGAATGTTCTGCATATGATACATGAAAACATTTTGCCAGAAAAATAACCACTTGCTGGAGATGTAATAAATATTTTAGTGAGAGAATTATGGCTCACTTTTTATAGCATGCAGTTCTTTCGGGTTTTCTGCACATAACTAAGGCTGCTAAAAAAATTCAGGCAACACTTTTTGCAAAACTGAACAAAGTCAAACAATTTATTTCATTATAAAAAAAAAAATTATAGCACAAGCAGAGTTATGAGTTTGTTTTTCATTATTAAAATGCAAGACCTCAAAATCAGTGTTTTTGTCATTCTAAATAATAAAATAATAGAAATAAAAATAAAGAATTTACTGAAGGGAAAACAATATGTCAATTATGTATTCTTTTGAAAGAATTTATTCAGTATTTTACACTGAATTTTTTGCATCTAAGGTATAAATGAATAGTCTCTATCCAATAGAGAAAAAATTATAACTTGCTATATAACTGATCTGAGTCTAAAGTCATATGGTGGTTAGAAGAATTGGTTTATTAGTTTATCTGAAGCAAATGGCTTGCTTTATCATACTTCTTCTATTGGTGGTAAATGCGGTGTAGGATTACCTCCTGACTTACCAATTTATCTTCCGTAAAACGGTTGATTCAGACTGACAGAGCAAAGGCTTAAAGGAGGGGGGATGTGGAGGAGGTATTTAATGTTTTCATTCCAGGCCTCCCTTTTTACCTCACATGTTTCCACTCCGTCTCAAAATGAAGTAGCAGATTTTGTAACAAACAGGCTCGGCTAAGACAGGTGCAGGCAACAATTAACCTCTAACGACCAAACGTGTGGCCTCTCCTAAAGCTGTGAAAGCAAATAAACAGTAGGTGGGTTCAAGAGAATGGATGTGTAATTTGTGCCTGCCGGTGGCCAAAGTGTAACAGAAGCTAAGCAAACTCTTTATCTCTTTAGCAGACGCTCCCTCTTCAAAAGCGTGTGTGCAAAAGGCCACCTTTAGAAATACAGTGTGTTTTTAATTGCCCTCTATGCCTTCTCCATGTGTGAGAGCTGGCTGTTATTCAAGGCCAAAGAAAGAAAAGCAATTTATATGAAGCAGTTTAAATGTGAAAATGTTTTTAAGTGGCTCTATTCAGTAGTAAACCTGAAAGGAACTTGTACCCCATTGAAGATTCTCTTAGTTTGCACATTTTAATAGATGCTGCATTTCAAATAAAAGATAACCAACAACAACAACAACAACAACAACAATAATAATAATAATAATAATAATAATAATAATGTTTTTAAAAAACAATAAAAAGTTGTCTTGGTCATATTTAATATAATATATATTTAGATGTTTTTAAGGTATTCGTGCAAAATTGTGCAACATTGGAACAACATTCAATTATAGAATAATAAAAATTGGAAATATTAAATCTCTCCTTCAGACATAAATACCTGTAAATGTAGTATTGGTCTTATTTAAATGAGGTGAGGTTAAGGCAATGTGCAAATTAAGTGATGCCCAATTTCAGTGTATAAGTAAATGAGGTTTTCCATTGCGAATATGTAACAAATATATTTGCTATATTTCATCATTCTGAAATCACTGCATGACCCAACAAATTGCAAATTGCAGTGAACAAAATTTCCTTTTGCTTTCTGTATGTATTAGCGTTCTCAATTGCATGGAAGAATAGAGTCATATTTTTCTGACAATAACAGGATGAAATCAGAAATGATATGAAACATATATTGGTGTGTATTACCATCACTATTAAAACATTCTGTCACTATACATCATTGAACTTTTTTCTGATTTGTTTTAATGAAAAGAAATACATCACAGCCATGACATATTTTCCTTAATCCAACCTGAAAACAGAGATAACCTAACATTCTGATGTAATGCTAGAAGTATGTTAACTTTAAACATATTTAGTGTCATTAAAAGTCTATTTTCATATGCAAAATGTTACCAAAGAAAAAAGAACAGAGGAATACCTTTCAACTTCACATAAGACAACATTGCCTCATCTCAAAAATGGTGGTTTCACCTGCCAAATGTGTTCATTATAAAGTTATTGAAATTTTTTATATTGACCAAATTGTTTTAAACTAATCACTGGTAATCACCAATATATCCAGTTGAAATAAATAGGAATTATAATGTCTTAGCTTACTGGCTGTCCTGTTGCTCTTATGTCTACTTAAAAAGAAATATAGTGCAAATTAAGCTGTATTTGATACAGTAATGTTTTCCTACAGTCATTCCACCTATACTGCATCTGACCACAAGTGGACATAACACCTCACACACTTCATTTGTGCCCTCTGTGCCCTGATCCTGAAGTCTGGTTTAGATCTGTTGGTTTATAGGGTGATGCAGGGACCACCACCAAGCTCTAATTGCTTCAACATAACCTCTCGCTCTTTTGGTCATGATTAGTTTTCCTAGCCCTCCATCATGTGGTTCATGAGCGAGGAGGAGGTCGGCATTGCTTATACACTTTCCTATGACGTATACAGGCAATAACCTTAGTGAGGATCTGCGCTGCTGCCCAAATTACAGTACACTTGGTACTACTGTAGATAGTAGACATGATATGAAAATGTAAGAATTCTGTTAATGACAAGGAGTAAGTTCAAAAAATGCAGTCAAATGATTTTAATGAAAGGTTTACTTTGTCTCAAATATATGTCATCTTCTTTTAAACGCTTCTAACAGGAAATGGGCTATGCACTTGTTCAATTCATTCCAACTCATTCCCCAAGACAATACACACATTATCCCTATTAACACCTCCACTAAATAAAGTAAAAAATAATGTTATTTGAGATCACTCTGCCTTTCACTCTCTACACATGGGGACAAGCAGTCAACCTGGATCTTTTGTATTATTTCCTCTCACAAAGGATTATGTTATATGGGGACTGTCAGCATCTCTTTGATACAACTCTTGGAAGCTAGGAGAAGCAAAAGCAATGACTTCCACATGTGCCTAATCACACAGCCAAGGTTTGGAGAATTGGAGCTGTGTTGTAGCTTTCAAACAATCCTCGACATCTCTGGATGAAACCTTCAGCCTGAACCGTGCTTAAGTTATGATCTTTTAAACAAACAATATGCCATGCTGTTTCATGATGACTAGTTTAATGATGCCAAGATGATTATGGTCATTCTTGTCAGAAAGCAAGACAAATTAGAAAATTATATAACATGAAATTAGTATGCCTTCTAGTTATATATAATTGTTAATCATCATTATGCAGGGATGTTGAATATTTCTAGTGCATATAGACTCAAATATTGAGATTTACAACATTTACATGATCAACACTAGTATTACAAAGGCTGTTTTTATTACAGAATGGAAAGATATTGCTGTGTTCTAATGTGCTGTGTCAATGTGGCATCACGAAGAAATTCTCACTCTAACTGATGCAGCGCAATCTGTTTATACAATCATCCTCTTTCATGTGGTGCAGTGGTTAGGAGTCCTACAATACGGGCTAATCCCTCTATAACCCCTTTCTCAGATGTAATTTTGTGTTACATGGCTATATAGCCCTCCAGCCTCCAGAGAGAAATCACAGCACTCCATAATCCAATGCTGTTTCCTTTCCATGCTGTTCTTTTACTGACTAATACAGTTATGGGAGCATCAGTTTAATTCCCCATGGGGAAGAGACAATAATACTGCAGTCTGCAATGACATAAAATTAGGTTGAGTGAATTTCATTGGCTCTTTCAGCAGATTTAACTAGTGTTGCTTTTCTTTCTTGGTCAGTGATCTTATGGCCAGCCATGAAATAAATTTACAGTGGTAACAGCAGTGTAGTGCTAATTGACTTGTGCTAACATAATTTAGCCATGTCTACATTACAAGTCATAGCTTTTAACCAATATCAGATTGGCAGATAACTAAAGCATATTATGCCACAACAACAACAAAAGAAAACAAAAAAAAAAAAAAAAAAAAAAAAAAAATTGAGAGACTTTAAGCCTTGTTGCAAGTCTTCATTGTCTTCCACTGAAGTCTGAAAATATAGCTAACTACTCCACATTTGTGAAGAAAAAATAAAGTAATAGTTTTTTTGTAACCCCTTAAACTCCCAGAAACCAACAGTGGATCAAGACTTTTCTCACTTTCATAACTGCTTTTCTAATTAGTTTCAAAGTAGATACTGAATAATTGATGATGAATTGATGAATAATATGCATTATGATTCACAACTAAATAGTTAATAAGAATTACTAACATTAGAAATCTTGATTTTGCATGTGCACTGGCTAGGTAAATACACTTGGATGCAAACTGAAAAAGCAGCTCCAGTATACATTTACTAAAACCTGACAAAAAAAATTGACTAAAATGTAAAACAGGTTATTTGGCATTATATCAACAAAATTAATTCTGCTTTTCTTGCCCAAGGTTGCACTTTTGTCTAAAAATGCAAGAAAAACAATTAGGACCCAATTCTGTTATTTAAATTTTATGTGGTTGTTTTCAGTTTGGTTACAAACACCTGGTTATGTGTTTGTGTGTGTTGTTGTGGTGCTGTACACTAATATTTAGCCTCTAAACACAGTTTGTACACTGTAGAATGAGTATAATGCACATAAATTCCCAAAACTGACTAATAATTTTTTTTCATTGTGTTGATAATCAGTGGATAATTACAGTAAGTGTCAAAAATGTTTATATCAAGGTGATAGGTGAGTTAGCTTTTAACACACTTTAATAAAAAGGTTAAATATAGAACTCCTAGGTGCTTCAGTTGTCCCTCTGAGGGGACCTTTAATGTTTTTAGGTAAAATCAGATAACAGAATATTACCCTATCAGAAAGAGATCCAACTAGAGCCATTTAGAAAACTAAGATGCTTCTCTATAAGTGTAATTCCAAATATTTTTATGTACAATTACTTAAGTATTATATACCAACTAAACTGGGTATAAATATTCTATAATATACATTAAATATATATATATATATATATATATATATATATATATATATATATATATATATATATATATATATATACACACACACACACACACACACACACACACACACACACACACACACATATATATATATATATATATATATATATATATATATATATATATATATATATACACACACACACATACACATATAAAACAACTGTAAAATATTACTCCATGGAAACTCTATCAGTGAAACATTTCATGTAATCTCTGTAAATAAATAAATAAATAATCTCTATTGTCATTGGTACATGTATCTGTGACAGTAAGATGATTAAGATGAAATGCAATCCACCAATTTTTGTTTTGTTTTACTTTGTTTCGTTTTACCTTTAGGTTGACAGCCAAAGCATCCTAATGACAGTTTTTTCCATAATGGTAAAGATATCATAAACTGTGTATAATAACTACACAGACTTTACATGTCTAATAACGAAATACACTTTAAGCAAAAACATAAACACCTTCATAAAACATTATATTGTTAGTCAAAAACTTAACAGAAGATGCTCGTCTAATTTGGTACACACAATTTAATGTCAAAACAAAGCTAACTCTTTCCATTGCATAAGGCCAAACCAGTGCACTGGCAGGCAATGGAAAACAGGTTAATTCATAGAAATACAGCCACTTCATGGAAAAACGTCTCATCTGTTCCTGCATCAACATCTAAACAACTGTTTTCTACAAACAAGACTGTGTTCCCTAAAACAACTTTGTGAACTTTGAACTTGGGTCAATTTAAAGAAATTAGATCACAGCAAAATTCTGTAATGAACCTACAACCGACAAATCTGAAGTTTGAAGCCAAATAAAGGCCGATAAACTTCCATTCAGCCAACGTGGAGTTGGAATTCAGACAGACTTGCTCGCATAGTTTCAATATCAAAAGCTGTTCTTTTCCACTTTATAGCATCCTGTAATACAAACCAGTGGGAAACCATAAAACTATTTGCATGTGAAACATAAAAATGAATTGCTTTTTTCCTAGTCATATTAGCATATCATACCTGCCTGCTGATCCTTTGGAATTTTGGCTTTTCACGGTTCCAAAGTTCAGCTTCTCTTCTGTCAGTTTGAAGTGGGAGGGATCTCTGATAAGGTGTTTCTGTGACATAATTCAAAGCCAGAACAAGCACGCAACTGCATCTGCAGAACAAGATCCTTCCTCTGGCCTGGAAAATATTGAAAACAGACTCTCTGATATGCTCTCATTTCCACATTTGATACCCAACTTCGAAATGACACGCTTTTATCATTGAACAGCATATACGGTACTACATACTGTGAGACTTGGAAAGGCATAAATGTAGTGGATCTCAAACGTAATTTTACCCCCCTCTGTACAGATTTATTTCATGAACATGTTTTTTGTGAATTATTCAAGTATCAGGATAATTGCTTAAATGTACACAATAATATTTTATTCGATAATATTTATTGGAGCTTTCAGGCTTGTTTTTCCTTAAATTTCTATTCACAAAGCACTTCCTTACTGAAATTGTTATTACATTTAAGGTTTTTATGCTACTTATTTGTTGAGTTATTGAGGTTTCTATTAACTGTTAAACAGGCTAACAACTTATAAGGATGCAATAATACATATTATAACATATTTATTAACTATTAATAACGCAATTATTAATGGTAGGTTGTGTATTCATCCACTGTAACAAAATTATTTACACATTGCAGATCTGGATTTGCTTACACTTTGAGAACCAAGAATCTAAATAATCTCTCTGAAGGTCATATACTTCCTTTTTATATAAATGGCATGTAACAAAGACACCAGCATATGTGCTAACAGTTTAATGTCCAATATTTGCCAAGTTACACCCTGAGTCAATATGGTCCTAATATATTTTAAAGCATCTGTGAACAGTTCCATAAGAATTAATGATAGAAATTGACCTCAACACTGTACTACAAAGCCATTATCAAACTCTACCCACTGACTTTTTAGGATGTAGATTCAGTAAGGTCATAAATTAAATCGCAAAATAAAATAGACGCAAAATCCCATATGCTTAAACTAATTATATATCGGGAAATAAAATAGATTTAAAATCCCATATGCTTAAACTTTGTTGAGCAAACCAATCTATAAAGACTAAACCTTGCTCTATTGCCTTGCTTGTGAGAGAACTGGAGAGAAAGTCCACACTCATCAGTCAGAGCTTATAAAGACACATTGAATCCAGAAGTGTCCTCTGGGTCCCCTAACCACACACTCCATCCCTCAAAACTTTTCTGAAGCTCAGCCAGCTCCAGGCCCTGTCTAATTGGCTGAAGTTGGGGAAGGACCTATGTCTACCTCCAGCTTCACAGCTATTGTTCTGAAAGGCTGGAAGCTCATTTTTCACAAGTGTCTATCCCATCTTTTCACTTTTTTTTTTTCCTTTTTCTGGCACCCATTATGCACTCAGTACTAGATTTCTAAAATAATTACAAGCTTAAATCAGAAAATTACCTCATGTGACAGGATCTGTATATGCACTAGTTTTATACTAATTAAAATTGTGTGGTAATAATAATAATAACATGGTATGTTTAGAGTAACTCATTAAGCAATTTACATTTTCAGCATATTCATTGACGTGCTGCTGGCAAGTTATGAGAGAAACCACTAATCACAAGTCAATCTTCTGCATCCCTCTTCCTTGACTCACACTGTAGCAATAAGATGTTATAAGGTTTGGGACTTGGATGGGCGGAAATATGAAAATTCTCCTTTGATTGTAGCATTTAAGATATTGTGTGCACTACTGGCTCGGCTGCTGCAAAGCATTAGGCTCAGTAACCAGCTGCTTGTAAAATATGTTTGGAAATACTATAGACAAGGAAAGCGGAGAAGATGAGGATTCCACATGGTTATCCTAGGAGATGATAAACAAAGGGATAAGGTGATACACTTTAAGTGATATATTGAGCACATGTGGGAGAGAGTGAGAGAAGAAAAGAAGAATGAGAGGAGGGAGAGAAAAGACTAGAATCTCTGTACTGATTTATTCTAAGCCTTAAAGGCTAGCGTATCCAAGAACAAGATTAGTTCAGTAGATCACATCACCCTACATGTTTCACAGATCTGCTCTCCTCCCCAATGTTATCACAAAAAGGCTAAAAGATGGGAACAAGAGTTCTTGTTAAACTTTGTAGAATACTGACTGGGGTCTGAAAGAGTCTTCCAGAAAGGAAACTTCCAGCAGAGATTAATGTTCTCCTCTATATATTATGATCTAGATTCCAGATCAGTTTTGCTTTTATAGCTTTCAGAGCATTCCTTTGGTATTGGATGCTCTTGGAAATGGCTACCTCATCCGTTTGGGTGAGTCGCCTTGAAGTAACCACACCTAGTCTACTTGAGGCAGCCCTCTTTAGAGGTGAGCATGTCTGGAGAGTTCATCTTCGTGCTCCCGTGAAAATGGCTATGGCTCTTCAAATAATCCATATTAACTTTTATAGGAAGTTCTTATGTAAGGTCAGAGACATAGGATTACACTTCTCTATTTCCCCTGGCTTGGCTGCTTTTTCTCTGTTCACAGGACATAAAAATATATAAGAGCAGAATCCTGTTTTAACCTCAAGCTTTAAAGACAAAAGCCCCCAATACAGAAACTGACTGTGATTTTTTTTTCCCTCTTTCTTTTTACAGTCTTTTCTTTCACACAGTGGCCCTTCATATCTAGCTAAAACAATCCATTGGTGAGCTCGGTAACCTTCTTGCTTACACAGTAGCTCACCAACACAGTTTGATTAGTCAACTTGAAAGTTTCAGCTCTGGAGGTTTGGCTTATTTGTGTGCTAGGCATTAGAGCCTTCATGTATCACAATGCCAGGAAGGCCACAAACCGAGCTGAGGAGAGCATCTGCTTTCCTCAGTTTACAACCCACCAGGAGAGAACACACACACCAGGGGAGAACATACCAAAAAAGCAAACAAACCCAGCAGAAGCATCACACAACTGGGGTTTGGTGGCTTAAGGAAAGTCCTATCCATGAATCAGTCACCCTCTGTGAAGTAATGAAGCAAGCAGACAAACAAGGAGAGTTTGGAAGTTCAAATGCAGGCTATACATCTTGATTCCCATTGTGTATTTAAGAGGTCATGAGGGGTTGGTTGGGTGGGATGAGAGGAACAAGAGATGATCCAATGCTGATGGGTTATAATCCACTTCCCTTTTTTTCCCAAGCATTCTGTTTTGTGTGCTGGACTGAACCAGCTGTCTATAGTAATCTGCAGGACTCGGTAACTGATCCCATGATGGATTGAGCTTCCACTTTCAACTGTCCTGCTTAAGAAGCCTGAATGCCAACATGGAAATGAGTAAGATCATATTTATGTGCTTTTGTTGAAGAAGTAGCTTGAAAAATGGATCTACCTATAAGAGAACATGTTAGAACCTTGCCTTGCATTCTTCTTGAGAAATATCTGAAATAAAATATCTCATACATTTCTCCAGTGTACACAATTACCTATTTTAAATGAGGTTGTAAGCTATATTTTTTGGTTAATCATTCTGGATAAGACTACCTTCCAAATGACAAAGAATGTATATGTAATATATAAAATTTCTCTAAATTAACAAAGTATCAATATACAAATAACATTCTTTTTTGAAAAAATAAATAAATAACCCAATGATTGCCCAGACTCAAATGAAAACGCTAGGCAATATATCACTCTTCATCTGTTTAAATAAACAAGCAACAAAGCACACCAATGCCACATTCCTCACTGCAAGTAGACCTCAGATGTATGCCAATCTTTACCTGGAACACAGTGCTTTCCCTCACTGAATGTGTTTTTATCTTTGGCTTTGGCATTACAGCATAGCCTATTCACAGAGCCATGAGGGTGAAATATCTCAGCTCAAAGCAATACTTTACAGCTTGCATTATGCTAATATAGTGTCCAGTCACCAGAGGGTGTTGTATAAGTACTAAGTGGTATACGTAAAGAATTCCAATAAAGACCAACAGTCACCAGAACAGGTAGAAAAAGGAAAAGCTTGTGGAGGCTTGTAGGGCCACTGAGTCCTGACAAGAGGCTCACTCATCTTTCTCCCATGCCAGGATTAACATGCTTAAGAAATGATAAAGTTACTTGACAAAGTGTTTGTTTGGTTTTAGGACGTCAGGCTTGGAGAAGACTAAGGTTTCAAGTCAAATTCCATAAGATAATTCTCTCTATCTTTTGACTTGACATTCAAAGTTTGTTTGTCGGACCCTACTCTCATGAATAGCGATTAAGAAATGATTGAGTAAACTTAAAAGAATGATTAAGTAAACTTAAGTGACAAGTAGTGAAATTTTATTTAGCCTGTACTAATATTTCATGAAATTTTCAGATAAGCAAGATACATTTTTACATGAAAAATCTTTTAAATAATATATATAAATTCAAAGAGCACTGTATTTGTGCATTTAACATGCAGTTAAATTTGAAATAATATCCATGACCAGAATAATAAAACAAAAAAGGGGTAAATATCAGACTCAAATGTTCCCCTGCACAAAACTGGACTTGTACTATAGACACAATGGGAAGACCTTGAAATAAAAGTCTTTTCACTTGTTTAATCTTACATGTTGTTGGACCTTTATCTTCATCTGGCCAAATCTTTCCACTGAAACCAAGACGGATGAGTCCAAACAATATAATAGGTTGCCAGTGGCCCATTATTCAGAGCTTGGAAAAGAACTGAGCAGGCGGCAGAGAAAAAGAGAAAGAAGAGAAAGTGATCGTCTGGATGCAATTAGCCCTTCCCCAGGTCAATGCTAGCCGCATCTACGAAAGCTTTAGCGGACAGATTTGCCTGTCAGGACCCCTGCTGGGCTCATCGGGGTGTCCCTGGAAAATGTGTGTGCCAGAGCACAGGGAGGAGGTCCAGGGATGTGGCTCAAAAGCCGGCACTAGTCATCCACCAGCTCCGCAGCTTCAGAGCCCACAGCTGCTCATGTTAAAGTTCGCGCGGAAGAATGAGAAGCCTGCTCATAAATTACATCCATCTTCTCTTGGGAGAGCATACATGGGAAGAAGAGTGAAAAGGGGCTTTTCGATACTTATTACGGATACAGATTATTTTATTTTATTTAGGAAGGACTTAGTTTATAGTTTCCTAGAATCATAGAAAAGGAAATGATGTTGTTCAATGAAATTGATGTGATTATTCATTATATTTGGGATAATTTGTGTTTGGAGTTTTACAGATTACTGTCTAGGACTGAACCATCCAAGGAATGTGATCAGCTTCCCCTAAGCAAACTCTGATGGATGTGTAACATAGGGCATGTGGTTCGGATTTGTAATGGTTGGAAAGTCACACTTAGGATGAATCTTAAGTGTAGCAGGTTGTTTGTAGCCCCTAAGCACGAGATGGTCTTAACTCTCACCTGATTGATCTGCACTAATATTACTAAATGTTTTATATTATGCTGATAACATGACAGTCATCCAGAAATAAAGAGGAGTTAACATGAGCCCTATGTTTTTTAATCAAAGGCATGTAACAAGACCTGGCTTCAGAGAAAGTTTCTGGAATGGATTTTAAAGTATGACCCTTGGAAAGCATTAAGTCTTCAGCGGATGGAGGTATAAATGGAAGACCGTATAAAATATGACTGCAACATACATTAACATTCAACAGCCTGCGAGAAAAGAAGACAGGCCAAATGAAGTTTCACAATGGAAATGTTGTCAAGTGCTAATAAAAAATGGTAGTGGCTGATATCTTGTTAAAGGAGTCCCTGCCTAGATGTTTTATAAGCACTGATCAAAAACTAGTTATGCGAGAACATCTATCACATGGGATTTGCTTATATAAAGGCTTTGCCAAAGTATTCAGAACATTATTATTGAGCAATGCCATTAAATTAAGTTATTATTGAAGTGGAATATAACAGGCATCATTAAATAAAAGTGATAAAAAAATGTTTCTGATATGTTTGGAGATGTTAGTTGATTCCTAGTGAAATAAGGGAGGCGTTCAGTCAAGTCTTCGTGAGCACTGTGTCTTGCGTCACTGGCAGCTCAGCAGGGTCAAGTATGTTATAACCAGTGCAGCCAAGCATGTCAGACTGGAGTGTCTGCCATCTTTTTAAGATCTGGAGCCACATTTTGAAGCCATATAGGCCATTATATGCTCTTTGTTTTTTCCATCAGTTGGTTGATCTAATCTGGCTCAATTTACTTTGTCATCCTCAACAGTCCTATAATATTCCGAGCTTCCTCCAAAACAATAACCCACATATTATAACATGATATAAAAAAGTTTAAATTAAACCCTTTAAAGTTACCTCAGAATGTAAGAGTCAGTCGCCAGAGATGGAAGTATGGAAGTGGATATACGAGTGTAATCATAAAAGAATGTTGATATCCAGCTTTGGAAAGCACCCATCAGTATGGCACAATAAGAAAAGGAAAAGGCTTTTTTTTTTTATTACTTCCTTTGAAAAAAAAAAAAAGATTCTAATTTATATGAAAGGCTCCTTCAGGGTTGTCATATACAATTCCCTCCTGTGCTTGTCCTATTAAATCTTTCAGACAGAAGGTTTTAAAACTTCAAATGCACCAATATTTCCTTACACATGTCACAGTATATACCCCTATATAGGCCTTCACTGGTCACTCAGTGCCTGTGTTTTGTGCATGACTATTTTCCACCAGAAGAAGAAGGACTAACTTGCACAATGTAAAAATCTAACTTTTCTATCAGTTCAGAAGACAGGATTGGCTCATCACAGGTGGCTCATGGTGTGTCCACCATGTGGAGCTCTTAAAGGGCCCATATTGTCACTTTTCTTGTATCTAATTTTATCCCTGAAGTCTACTTCTGCTGTTTGTGCCAAAACAGTTGTATTTCTTTATCCATTCTCCAGATTCATCTTTGCTATACACATATGTGAAAGAAGAATAAACATGTCCCTGCCTGCAACATATAAGTATGACAATATGAAAGATCAGGAGATAAATAATGGTACCCGGAAAAGGACTGTCATCCAATAAAATGTTGTAACTAATATGACTAACAACTTGAGAAAGCTAGGAGCCAGTTAGTATGATCGTTATAATAAAACATCATTACAGTATGAGTAAAGGAAGAAAATATTTTTTTTCTCCACTGACACACGGAATACATTTTTCTGAGTGAGATCACCACTCTCAGATTTTCCCCTGAAATCTTCACAGATTTTTTCTCACGACACTGAGTTTAATACCTGGTAATGTCGCTGTGAAACTGTCTCAAAGTATTGTCTCGGATTTGCCAAGAAAAAAAAGCTTATTCTTTGTTGATATTGAGGGACAAAAATGTAATACCAGCTCATCCGGACACAGCTGGAAACATGACTACCATGACAGATGGAGTTAAAACAGATCACCCGAACCTCTGAATCCATGATGCTTGAAAGACACATATGGATAATTTGATGTCAAAGAAAAATTCACTATAAATCTTAGATATTTTAATATGTTACGTCTGACATCACCGCTTTGAAATTTAAGTCTTGAAAACCCAGGAGCGCAGGTTATAAATTCATTCACATTTAACAGAAAGAAAATGGAGGGAGATTCAGAAAAAAACATCAATGATCAGAAAGAGAAATAAATGAATAATTAGCAGCATTATTTTTTCCTCATTCAATTACATAGTGCAGGGGAATTTACAGTTAAAGACCCAGTTGGGGCCAGACATGATCACTGAAGACCAGGAGTTAAGAGATGCATTCAACTGAAGAAAGTTTTACTGAAGAATAGTTTGCAGTTTCATCAGCAGAAGTCAGCTTCACACTCAGCAAGGAGTTTGTAGTCCGCTCTGCATACACACTCATGACAGCAACAATTATATTCTCATACAATCACTAAACTATTCAATACATCAGGCTGAATGTTTCTGATTGGTTAAGGCATAGATAAATTTAGGAAATTTCCACATACGAGCTGTGAGTCAGAAGAATATGCTCATCGATTATCTGGACGTCCAGTTCTCTCGTCAGATGGTCAGTTCACCTCCTCTGTTAATCGCCAAACGTCCTGTGACCAAAGAGTGCTGACACACACACACACACACACACACAGATGCACAGTTTCTTGAAGGTTGGATTTGGTCGAGCCGGAAACTTTCCCAAAACATACTGATTAGATAACTAAGAATAGTCAGTAGGCACTTGTAAATCTCAATCTTGAAGAAGCCATTCAAATCCTTTGATATTTTGACATTATTACTGTTGATTAATAACTCATATAATGTATATTTAATTTTATATATATATATATATATATATATATATATATATATATATATATATATATATATATATATATATATTCCAGAATCCACCCTTCAGTCCTCCGTTTTAGACCAGTGTGGGGTCCAATACCACCACGTCTGGTCTACCAAGTGAGGCCGCTACAGGAGGCAGAGTGGGAACGGATGCTCCCCTGGCGGGTTCCAATTGTCTCTTCATCCCATCATGGGTATACTAAAAATTCTGGTCCCCATGTAAGGGGCTCTCCAACCTCTCACTCACAACAGGGCATTGATTTCGTCTTTTCCAGCTGTTGGTGCAGGCTGTTCGTCAACTTCAGCAGTTGTATCTCCTCTTCAGCAGTGTTCACTGTTCTGCAAGCAGACTTGAAAATATGAGAAACAAAAGTGAACAAACATCCATATACATAAACATAGTAGGATCAATCCCAAACATCCCTCTACGGCATACAGCACATATATTGCAACCCTATCCAACTGTGAGGTGCAAACGCTATGATTTTCATGTGCTATCATAATTGGAATCGAACTGATATTTAGACCCTCATGTGAATTTAGGCATGGGCATCTAACCCAAGACGGATGGCTATCAGCTATCTCACAGTCCCAGTTCGTTGAAAAGGCATGGAATCGCCCTGTCCAGAGAGAAATTTGAATCCACATCAGAAACGATAAAGCAGTCATAATCAATACTACAAAAGAGACCGGGAGTTCCAATCGGATGAATGCCCGTCTCATTTTAAGACATTTTTCTTTGCATATTTCTGCTTGTGGAATGAGCAGCTTCAATATGTCTTCTGGCCCAGAGATCTGTAATGACAAAAGACTGGTTCCAGAATTAAGTTAGTAAAACATGACGGGTACCCAAACACCACAACATGTAGTACACACAACAATAAGACACATGAATGCTATTCACATTCAAGGCTGGCTTATGAGGTATGACTGTGGTTATGAGTTAGTTGTTTGGTTTTGACATTTCTCGAGTGGTTTCACCTGTGCCCAATGTCTCCATACTGTACCCAGCACACCTCTGTCGATGAGGACAGACGTATTAGTTGTCAGTAATACCTGGAAAGGTCTGTCAAATTTTGGATCTAGAGGAGAAACAATTTCCCACTGCAACATTACACTGTCTCCTATCTCAGGCAGGACAGGCATGTTTCGCTGCTTTGGGTTATCTTTCTCTGCTTGCCTGATACTGACACTAACTCAGGTGTCACATAAACAATCATTCAAAGCTTTCAGATAATAATTCTGCAGAGCATTTTTCAAAGGGCCTGATGCTCCCTCATGTTGCAAGGGAGCATCCCAAGGCAGGCGCATGTTACGACCAGTCATTATTTCAAAAGGGCTGATCTGTGTAGTTTTGTTAGGGCTGGCTCTCATGCTAAAGAGAATCAATGGTATGGCAAAGTGCCACCCCTTCCTTCACTCAAGCACTGTCATTGTTCTCAATGAACTTTTCATTGTATGATTAGTAGTTTCAACAGATACACTAGACTGAGGCCTAAAGGCAATATGAAAATGCTTTTTTACCCCCATTTGCTTCATGACATTTTTCATGACCTTCCCAGTAAAGTGTGTTCCCTGGTCTGAATCAATTTGTAATGTCAGTATGCACTTGTAAATCTCAAGCCATTCAAATCATTTGACATTTCAGTCATATATATATATATATATATATGTATGTATGTATGTATGTATAAGGGGCAGGGTATTCCAGAATCCACCCTTCAATAGCTATTCTGTGTAGTTCTACAAAGGTTTCAATTCAAAATATATCTCCTGGATATAGACATTGTCCTTGTGGAAAATGTATTAAAACCATTGTTTTTGACAATCATGCATTAGTTTTGGTATCAAAAGTACATTCAAAATACAATTATTAACAGTTGTGTCCCACTGTTGTCCAGAATGTTGTACACAACATTAACATAGCACAAGGTTCTGTGAAAACCATGTTTCTCCATTTAAAATGTGTTAATTGTATAAAATATATATGAGTTTTTGAACAGGTATCTACTTATATCATAAAGATATGCTCATGAAAAGTTACCAATTCAGAGATATTATGTATCTCTAAAATGGTGTGTTTCTCTGAAAAGGTGTTTTGTGACAGACAAGAATTGTGTTCGAGTTTATACAGGTTTGATTTTTCTTTCTGAATATCCTATTTTTTTTCCTTTTGTTTTCATTACCTGTTTATTTAACAAATTTATCTGACTTAAATGTTCACAGCATTAGCCATGAACGATTATGAACATTTTATTTTCTTTCTCCATCCATCCATCCATCCATCTTCTATACCACTTATCCTTCCTTCAGGGTCATGGGGAAACCTGGAGCCTATCCCAGGGAGCATCGGACACAAGGCGGGGTACACCTTGGACAGGGTGCCAATCCATCGCAGGGCGCACTCACATACACATTCACACATCCACTCATACACTACGGACACTTTGGACATGCCGATGCAGCCTACCATGCATGTCTTTGGACTGCGGGAGGAAACCGGAATACCCGGAGGAAACCCCCACAGCACGGGGAGAACATGCAAACTCCACACACACAGGCCCACGGTAGGAATCGAACCCCCGACCCTGGAGGTGTGAGGCAAACGTGCTAACCACTAAGCCATCGTGTGCCCTTATTTTCTTTCTTTTCCTCTTTTTTATTTTGTCATGCATTTTTCATTTAGCTTCAGGTTCTGGTGAATCTGATTGAACTCAAAACACTTGTATTTTCTAATAAGTAGGCCTATTGTCTACCACAAGAGAAGAAATTACATCCTAGCAATCAGTCATATTTCTCTCTTTACATAACATACTTCCCTGAACACTTATCATACTTGCTGGTTGACTTTTTGTGATTAAAAAAAAGGCCATGCAAATCATTTTAAGAGGCCTATATGCACAACTGGTCTAAAATCGACCCAAATTCATGATTTAAAAGAACCAATTGCAATTCATTGCATTGCAGGATTTTATTGTAGTTTTATAGTAAATCTGCACAGGACTCTCAGATGGTTCACAAAAAGGTTCCTTATTTCTTTTCTGTGGTGTTAAGTGGCTGTAAATGAAGCGCATCACAGTGATTATTACATTTTAGAGCGTTTATTACGGGCTATTTCCTGGTGTGGGACTAATAATCAAGGTCCCTCATAACGGTCAGGTTTGGAGCAGAGAACATAAATCTTTCTCTGCGTTACTCTACTGCGCAGCTTTAACGCGCACGAGACGCGGCGTATCCGGTGTGCGCGCGCAGCTGAGAAAGTACACACTGGCGCCTCTAAAGCAACTTCAGTAACCGAGACACTCACGTGCACGAACATATACCTGGCTCAGGTAGTTCATTTTCAAGCTTGTGAATAAAACAGACAGTAATGGAATGTTTACACGATTTTTAGTTGAATTTGATCTTCATTAGGGCCTCTGTTGGTTATCTTTCATCTCTGGGTGTACACCCACAATCCATTTTTCACAAAGACGATCTAATCTCTCTCTCTCTCTCTCTCTCTCTCTCTCTCACACACACACACACACACACACACACACACACACACACACACACAAAATAAATAAATAAATAATGTTCCCTCCTCATAATTCTCCTTTTGATAAAAAAAAAAAAAAAAAAAATTGGTAGACGACCTCGCAGAGCTGTTTTGCAGGTGAGAATAGTTTAAGGCTGGCTGATTTTCTATAATGAGCACGGAAACATAAATCACTCGGGCAGCTCCTTAAAGCAGCAGACAGCAGAGAATCAAAGGGAAGTACGTTCATCAATCATATTTTATATCATATTTTAAACCGAGCCTCATATCAGTTTCTATTCATTCCCTAGTAAGGGAAAGGCTACACATAAAAGAAGTGCGCAAATATTTATAGGACACATCTGTGATCCAAATCTCCTGTTTTTCAATCCATAAATCGAATCGTAAAATTGACAGCAAATTGAAACCATTGATATTCAACACATTACACTATAGGCATACAGAAATCCTAAAAAAATAAAATAAAATTATCTCAGTGTTACTGAGTGTTTATTATAGCTATATTTTAAGAATTGTTCAATAACTCAGATGTAAGGGACTAAGCAGGAATAATGAGGATCAACAATTAAATACTAATGAATAACTGGCAATTATTTAGTAAGTAATAATAAATTAATGTTTTTTTTTTAATTCATTAACAAAGCTTTAATTTGTCTTTTTATAGGCTACTGTATCTCCTTGGAGAACTACCAATTAACTGCCAATTAATTACCTACTAATTACACTGGCTCATCAAATGCCGTCTTACCTACCTATCAAAGAATTATTAGTTGTATTTAAAATTACTGACTAGTTACATTGTATATTATTTGATGTTTAGGTAAAGAGCAATTGTCCAAGGTAACAATAGCAAGTCTTTCATACAGCTTTAATTGCTTAACCCAAGTCCCATCCATGTCCATATAGAGGAAACCCCACCTGCCAGAACATTTAGTAGGCCCTTAAGGAAGGATCAGAAGGTACATGTAAACAAAACTAAAGAATCTGTCCTGGACTTGTTTCTAAAAATTTCTGCAATTATATCATACTCTTGCTTTGATCACATTACTTCAATAATTATTTTTAATTGTATTCAACCGAGACAAGAATTCTGCAAGGGTACTTTGGATAAAAAAAAAAAGCCTTATTGCTAGGAAATCTCAGTTGTAGGGTTCTACACAGAACCTTTAAGGGTTTCACTAGTGGGACAAGCAAACACCCCTAGACTGTATATTTTAAATGGATATATGTAATAGTAAGACAATTTTTAAAAATTACTCTACCTTTAATATTGATTTGTTTGTAAGCATTTCTTAGACATTTATATGTAACATGATTTAAATCAATAAGGAAACAACAAACTTTTAAGAAATGTTATGTTTTGTTATGCTATTTAATTTTATCTTAGGTGTTATGTGTTATGTTATAGGTTATGTTATGGGTTATGTTATGTTATCTTATCTTATGTGCTATATCATATTATGTTATTTTTTTTCCTATGTCTTATGTTGTTAATGTGTTATGTGTCATGTGTTGTTATATATTATACTGCTTTTGTTATATGTTATGTTATTTTATATTGTTATTTTATGTTGAATTGAATGTGGGAAACTTAATACTAAAATATTTGTAACGGTATATTTTAATGCCTGCCACTTCTTCAATAAAAATAAAGTCATCTTGAAATTCTTCTGTCTAACATACTGAATCACTTCGTCATGCCCATGAGATGAACACTATTGTTTCGGTTACCTTGAAATAAGTGTGAATTGAGTATCTCTTCAATGGCCTGATCCAACATCTGGGTGGACGAAGAGGAACCTGACACCTACTGAGCTCTTCCTCATTGCAGATTTGGTATGGATTCCATTAGTACCTAAATTTTTCCTGAGTCTTTCCCTGTCTACATTTTATCCATAAGCTGGTGATGGGACAAGTCATCCCACATCAGAGACATGAAATCATGCCTTACCTTAACTGAGTCTGTTCATAACAAAACACAGTGTCACCCCAAAGCTCCAATACTTTCAAGTGTCACAGCAGAGATTTTTTAATAACACCAATATACAGAATTTATAATTTAAAAAGTGTTTATTATAGCTCTTACTTGTAGAAAATGTATCAGTTCTGTGCTTTTCCTGTGTATCTATCTAACTATTAGCTCTTAGTATTTTTTTTTTTTACCACCATTTTTGTCGAACAGCCACTAGGGGTGGTAAGTAAGCTTGCAGGATAACCAAGTGTGAAGAAACTAAAATTGAGTCTCTGGAAGAGGGAAATCAGTCACTTTTACTATCTCCTTCATAGCATCATGTGCCATTTGGCCGTTTTACTGAGCAATGCTAACGTATGGTGGGGGAAAAATGCTCAAAATATCAGTGAGGACTAAAACAGAGATCAAAAGCTACTCAAACAAATTCTGCACAGAGATACTGATTGCTAAATTTTAGATCAAGTTATAAAATTAATTCCAGTGATTATTCAAAATTAAAAATCCCTTTGGAAATGATTTGGAGCATCATTCTAGCCCTACAAATGGACATCTGGACATCTGGTCCCAACCCCTGCAGAAACCTGAGCAGATAAGAAGTATAAACCAGTTTTGTGACACCACATTGTACAGGAAGCAATCTGTGTTTACATGACAACATGGAGAATAGCACACCTCGTGTTGGCTAAACACAGCATAAGTGTCACAGTAGCAACGGCTCAAAATGTGGCCTCTGTCAAGGTTAAATTATTCAAGGCCATTATCAAATCCAATAAGAATAAATGATGCAGAATAAACTCTCTTAGGAGGTCCATCATTCTGTGAGTGTAGTGGATAGGTGTGGTGGAGAGTGGATCGCTGTAGTGGGCCTCCCACAGCCCAAATGGTCAAGAGGTGTTATTTCACTCACAGTCCAGATGTTTACCAAACAACACCTCTACTCATTTCGTAGCATTTTTACGAATTTTACAAGAATTGGCATATAGGTGTTATTTCAATCACAATCTAAATGTTTCCAAAACAATTCTTGTTTCGTAGCTTTTTTTGCTTTTTTTTTTTTTTTACATTTTACAAGAATTTCTGTGTATGCCTTTTATCAATTACAATCTATATGTTTACAAGTTTAGCAAGTTGTTTTTTTTTAAATTTTGACAGGATAATGATAAAAGACTGCTGAGATCTGGCTCCAGTCATGAAGGCTGTATAAATTGATATAAGCTCATTTCCTAATGTACAATTTCTTTAGGAAAAATCCATTTTGTCATTTTCTCACCTGTTCTCATGAAACTGGATGCTAAATTTCGATGCTAGGCATACACAGTCTTATCTCTTATGCTGGTAGATCGGTCAGCATGATGGTGCAGCGGGTAGTGTTGCTGCCTAACAACTTCAGGGTTGTTGGTTCGATCCTGAGCTCGAGTTACTGTCTGTGTGGCGTTTCACAGATTGTCCACGTGGGTTTCCTTTGCACGAAGGTAGATTGGCTATAAATTGCCCCTAGGTGTGAATGAGTGGTGATGCCTTGAGATCCCGAACTCGCACCCAGTTCTCATGATCGGCTCTGGATCCATTGCGACCCTGACAAGGAGAACCCAGTTACCGAAAATGAATAAATAATGGTACAGCCTTTCCATTATATAAAAAGTCTCTCACTCAAAGGATAATGTTGAGAGCATTATGTTGCTGTGAATAATGACCGAGACTTAATTTTTGTTCCTTTTAGACACATATCACAAGACATCAGTCATCTGGGGTGGACATTAAAATGTTAATGTGTACAACCTATAAAATATACTCGCCATCAAAATTTGACAGAGGTTTCACTTTACTGATGCCATTAAGAGTTTATGGCCATATTAAGCCAGCTATTCAATTCAAGCTGCAACATCATTCAACAACATACACCCCAGCCAAACCCAAACAGCTCCTCCTGTTCGCATTCAATCTTCCCCACCTCCTCCATGCACCCATGAGGGATTCCCCATGTTTGCTCTATGAGCCACTCTCAACCTGACACACAATCCCTTTCACTTCACCTGATCTGTCATCAAGTCTTTGTTTAGCCTGCTCCCGTGAAGGACACAAGTCCCCTCTCACAGCAGGGCAGACCCCATGAGAGCAGTAGGTTGAAAGGAAATCAGAAGGCCACATCCAGGCCAGAAGTCAAATAGTCTCATGGGCTTGGCTTTTCAGTCTAATGTTGTAGAATGATGCAATTGAAAGCCTTTGCAAAATCAAGTTGAGCACCACTTTGGGACAACAGTGGTGTGTTTTGACACTGGTTTTCACTAATAGCTCAGAAGCCTCATGGGGGAGAGTCTGACCCCATCAGATAATCAAATGCTTCAATTGCAAATTAGAAAATAAACTAGGATTTAATACATTGTATAGTAGTTTTAGAGTGTGGGCAGTGTTTCGGTTTGATTGATACCTTTTACAAAACTGAAGACAAGGCTTGTCATGAGCCACTCCTGTACCTTTCCCACCCTTAATTTCCCTGTGCCGTCATAGCGTCTAAATGGGCCGAAACAAAGACCTTAGAAAATGACCTCTGCAGTAAAATCTGATGTCTTTCCTACCTGGATTTCCATAGAATTTCCATTCTTCTTTCAGAATAGCAAATGAAGGCCATGCATCGCTGGATACAGAAGATAGTTTGGTGATCTTGTAGATGTTGGGCACCAATCCTAAAACATGGAACTTTCAGTAACACATTTGAAATGAGCCATAAACAAAACATGATGGACATGCATGCGCACATCTGGAGCCATAAAAATGAAATCAAGTCTAGCTTAAGATGAAATGTTGCCAAGCAGAGCTTTGTGGATTTATGTTCCTAAAGGATTTACAAACATTTGCATGAACTTGGGCCAATTTGCTTATCTACTTGCCTGTCTTGGAATTGTTGCGGAAAAAAAAGAGAAGCTGGAAGAAGCAGAACGCCTGAGTCAGGGCAAAAGACAGACAGCATTGTTTTTATCCATGTAAATGATGCCTTTGAATAAATAACAAAAAGAGCTTGGCTTCAGAGTAAGCATCTGAAAATGGTGTTCAGTTTCAGGTTTCACTCAAAGCTTTCCCTTGCCAACAGGCTCTTGTTGCCTTGGCTGATTACTTTATAAACCTGTCAGATGTGGCACTTTCAACAAGACGTGTTGTTGTTTGTTCTTGTGGCACGGTTTCAATATATTCAGCTGTTGTGTGTTGTTTGGTGAACAGTTGCTGTTTCAAATAATCACATCAGAAATAGTGGTGATTGCTAAAGGAGGAGTGTGAGAGAAAACATTCAAGAGTTGTTAATGACATGCTTCTACTGTGGAAACACTCTGAGGATAGTGGTAGTGTGTTTGGCTAAGCGCATATGAGTGTGTTTACGTTGGTGTGTGATGGGAGAGAGAGAGCAATAGAGAGAGAGAGATAAAGAGAGAGAGTAAGTGACCGAGGCCAAGCCCTGATTTGACTGAGCCCGCATTGGTTTCGTCGACTGTCAGCTCAGCAAACATGGTAATTAATTGCTGCTACCTTGTCAAAAGCTCCCATGCTACACATTTCTTATTATATTACAAGTTGCCGTGCAGGAATGTTGGGCCATAGTCTGCCTTAGTACCAGGGTTGCTGATACTGAATAGGAAAACAGTCAAGAAACTGAGGATAATTAATAGGGATCCTACCCCGCCGGTCACGCATTGGTGAGAATCTATGCAAAATACATGGTGTGCCATTTATTCCACACGTCAAAATAGCCCCTCTGCTTGTGTGACTTTTGTGTGTCAGAGGGTTTGCATACACTTCAGCTTAATAGGTGCTTAATGTTTAGCGTATTGTAGCATGGCTCGAGCTAGTGTGCTGAGTTACTGAAGCGACAAAGTCAACAGATTGAAAGATGGGGAATATTTCTGCACCTGCATGGGCAGAGGCTGTGAAAAGGGAAGAGGGTGGGAATTGGGACACCACAAACTGTGATCTAGGCAGCACGCCAATCAGAGCAATAGAGTTTAAACTTACAGAAATATTCCAGGGCAAAACTGAATTATTATCATTAATAACTCTCTGTTGTTATATTTCTCTGAATCAGTTCAATTAATTCTGAACTCCCTTTTTTTTTTATTAAAACATTGTGCATTGAATTGGAATCATTACCAGTGCTTGATTACACACTGCGTAGCTTTGAGGCAAAAAGGTTTTTCTTTGTGTGTAACATGAGGTCTCATTTTCTTAGTTTCACCCTGATGGAAATTACATTGTCCTGTTCATGCAACCCTGCCTTCCATACCCTACAGTGAAAGTGAGAACTAGCTGCATCAGCAATGCAACATAAATTATCAGATAGCAACCAGGAGAAACCTTAATCTTTTATATGCGAGTGAGTGCAATCAACAAAACAAGTGTACAAGATGGATACAAACTCCTCCATGTGACATCTTAAAGCTATTACCTCAGAAACTTGCCTTATTCCACAATACCTCTGGCCGTTAAAGCCAATGCTCCTGAAAAGGTCACTAGTATCAGATAAAGATAAAGCCATCTCATTTAGCATTTGTGTTTAAAAGGACAGGCAGAATTAGATTGATGGGAAACGCTGGTAACAGGAGCTGAACAGCTAGGTTTGCGATGTTAGCGAGTGCACTTTGCTAACGTGCTAAATTCGACACTTTGGGAATGAAGCTCATCTGTCTTGATGGCATCAGCAGATCTTTATCAGTAGCGGTTAAGATCTCCAAACACTTCGCTTCTACTAGCTCATGTATCTTTGCTAGCCTGGAACTATTTAAACCACAAATAGATCGATATCATGGTTCAATCTTGCAATCTTTTCTGGCTGCACAATTTTTAAACCTGTTTTCCACACATTTTGGATTCAGGCTATTTATAGGAATTGTTTACAGTAAATATAAAGAAAAATGTGTGTGGGAGGGGGACGACTAACAATAAAAATATTACACAGAATTGTCTTCCTTGGGTGAACTCCCAAGCAGCATGGGTCCTCAAAACAGAGTGTTTCCTCAAGAACCATTTAGGGTACTAATTTTTGTTATTTAATTCCACTTCTGATAGGCTTTCTGGTGACACCATACATGTGTGTGTGTGTGTGTGTGTGTGTATTTTTATCTCACCCATTCTATGTACTTTTAAGTTTTCTTTATCTAGACCAATGATGTATTTCTCAACTTATGACAGAAATTATGCTATTTTTCTATGCCTACTTAAACTAGTGTGTAAAAATAGATGTAAATGTATAATAATATGTAATATAACATTTAGAATTAGATAACATTTACAATGAACATAAAACAATTAACCACAGGCCTAGGATGAGTAATTATCTATTTAGTAATTATTTTCTCTTGAATCAGTGGTCTTTGCCTTGTAGCACAGTTTGGACATGTGTCTTCCAGCTAACTCAAAGCTCAAAGGTTTTTAAAGAGAAAAACTTCAGAATTATAAACCGTACGTAATTTATGGACGTCTCAGGTTTCCGTAAAAAGACGGGATTATAGTATCTGTGATACATATTCACATAATTCATGTCTAGAGCAGGTGTTTTGTGTCAGCAGCCTAACTATTGTAAATAATTGCAGTCGAGCAAACACACACACGCACGCACACACACACACACACACACACACACACACACACACACACACACACACTAGATTGATGTACAGATGTCATTGTGGATAATGGTAAAATTTGCATGACTTTACACTAAAAGATTTAATGCTTGAATGTACATTTGATAAGATGATAAAATATTTTTGTTGTATCACTTAGTACAGTTAAACTGTTAAAAATTATTTTACTACAAACACAAGATAACATAACAAAGCCATGCACAATAGTAAGGAATATTGTATTTGAAGTGTTCCAAACCAGCTTATTGAGGTTTTCATACTTTTTTTATTAACCAAATTTTATATAAATGTTAAATATAATTTTAAAAATCATTAAAAAAATTACCACAACTATTTTATTACTTGTATCAAAAGGTATTTACCATAGCTATATATTATAGATAATATAGTTGTATTCTAATTATGATACTGAAGGATAAAATTACGAGAACATATAGCGTTTTAATAAAATTTTATTGTCACGTTTGAACGAAAAAATTACCGATGCATTTAAATACTCTACACACTGCATTTACAACATGCTTGTGTCACATACTATAATATTTACATGGCTATTTACACAAGTATTAGATGGGTTGAAGAGACTACTTTTCAGGAATAAATGAGTGCTATATTCACCCAG